>NC_052504.1:54457546-54606946 GCF_014356525.2 Nilaparvata lugens
ATAGCATATTCACAAAATAGTGATAAGCAATCGAGGCGAAAGCTAGGACAGAGCACGAGCGCGAAACGCGGCGTGGGAGATTTTAAAAAATCCGAAAACTCCTCTTGCAGAGAGAGTACTCAGCTACCTAGTTACAAACGTGATGAAAGAAAAATTACTTGGTGGTTCTTTGAGAAAGAAGAGGAAGAGAGAATGAGGGGAAAAGTTATAGTAATGATATTAGGCGCAAAGCTATAGCTCAGTTGAAAAAGCATATGGAAGGAAAAGGGTATTTTGAAGCCTTTTCCTAGTATTAGTGGGGGCAGAATTTTCATTCCAACCCTACCCCCATCATCATATGGAGTGAGTTTATTCCCCAAGTGTTAAGAAACGAAGAACAACACAAAAGAAGAGTAGGAAGAAGACAAAGAAGAGTAGGAAGAAGTAAAAGACATGAATATTGAAGAGAATTGAGTAATTATGATTTGATTGATTGGTCGAAATTATTACAGATTCAGCTAAGAGTATAGTATATATATGCTAGATGCATTACCCAAGAAAATTCTAAAAAACGAGAATGCCATTGTGAATTAGCGAGGGAAAGCGAGGATGTACACATTGGGTAGCATATAAGAAAGTTGGCTCTAATGTTTGGTATTTGATCCAATTGGAATTTACAACCGCCATACAAATTGGACAAATATTGGAAAAAAGAAAATGGAGTAAATATATTTTATAATGTTGAGCACATGCAACCATTAAATAGCAATTTTTGTGGTCATCTCACATTAGTGTTCTTGCAAATCAGTTGTAATAAGTGTTGTGCTGAACGCACACCACACACACAAGATGGTTGTTATTACATTAAGATCTAACAACAGTAACCTCTATGAACATTTACAAGAAATTATAGAATTGGATAAAAATCGTGAATGGGAAAATGGATGATTAATTTTTGTAGTTACAATAGTATTGCAAACATTAACAAGGAACAAATTCCAGCTTCAAATATGGTGTTAGATTAATCGAGTTGGATACAGGTGCATATGAACTTGAAGATATTATAAAATCTCTAAAGAATAAATTGAATATTGATGAGAAGAAGAATAAACTTATTATACGTGCAAACGCAAATACTATGAAGATTGAAATTCATTCTGATAAGCTATTGATTTAACACGTTCTGATTCGATTGCTAAGATACTTGGTTTTGATAATCTTGTTTTGCAGCCAAATAAATGGCATTATTCTCAGCATTTGGTTAAATAACAAGCATTGGTAGTATTGTAGTGAGTGTAATTTAGCATGTGGTAGTCACTCTGACGGAAACAAAAACATATAATCTACGAATTTTTACCAAAGGTTCCTAGCGGTATTTAATAAACGAAGTACCCTCTCCAATTATTTATGTACCTTTGAATACGCATCGAATTCAAACTATTAATGTAAAGGTAACGGACCAGAATGGATCGTTTATTGATTTCCGTGGAGATACAATTACAATTAGGTTACACATACGTGAAAAGTAATGGGTTATCTTGTTTTCAATCCACGTTCAAATAAGACGTGTACACGTGATGTCATTAGAGAGATGAACGTGAGAGTGTCAACACCTAAAAACAAACGTGCTTTGTCGGCTAAAAGCGCAGAATGAATATTAGAAAAGTTGGGTTTTATAGTTGATTGGCGACATATACGGCGCAGCAATTAGTGAAATTCTGGATGTGGAGACAGACCTTCAGTTTTATAATGATATTACTAAATTTCAGTTCCATACTCATACAGTTTATTCAGGACAGGAGATAAAAACTCTGACGAGGCGCGTATTGGCATAAATTCTTTAGATGTCTATTCTTTACCTTGCAAATCATTCATATCTATTGAGGGAACAGTTAACTGTACACAAAACGGGAACAGACCCAGCCGATGCACCAGTTGCAGCAGACTATAAATTAAGCAGTAACGTAATCGGCAACCTTTTTGATGAAATACGATATGAATTAGCAGGTCAGCAAATTTCTAAATCAAGATTGATTGGATTAACATCCACAATTAAAGCTATTCTAGTGAAGAATACGCTCGATAAAAACACATATCACTTGGCTGGTTTTGACAGAGCAGGATATGAGCTAACAGATAATAAATTCACTTTCTGTGTACCGCTCAAATTAATCCTCCCGTTTTTGAAGATTTTCAAAGAATAATTTTAAATTTGAAACAGGACTCGTCTTATTGAGGTCGCCGACAGATCTAAATTGTGTTGAGTCGCAAGTGGAACAAACGTTAGTGTGAAAATTACAAAACTGCAATGAGAATGCCCTACATAACTTTAGAAGATCATGTAAGACTGAAATTTTTGAGACTGCTCAATGCTGACACTCCACTGAAATTAGGTTTCCGACATTGGGAAATTTGTGAATTACCAAATTTGCAAAATTCACTTAACCATTCTTGGGCAGTTCGCACCACATCGAGTTTTGATAGTCTTAAATACGTTATAATTGCATTTCAAACTGATCGTAAGAATAAAATTAAAAAATCAATATCTAATTTCGATAGCTGCAGTATTTACAATGTTAAAGTATATTTGAACAGTGAGTATTATCCATATGAAAATCTGCTAGGTAAAAAGGAAGTTTTATACCGGATGTTCCTGGATTTTTGCGCCCTCGTTATAATCATTCAATCAATAGCGAACTCGGACAGAAATTGACTTATAACGTTTTGTGAATCAACACCGCTGATTGTTGTAGATTGTTCGCACCAAGCAAGTCATTTGAAATCATCAAGATGTTTGTATTGAAATGGAATTTAATAGTGCAGTACCTGCAAATACTTCTGCCTATTGCATTTTAATTAGCGATCGTGTGATGGAGTACACACCTCTGACAAGCATGGTGAAAGAGTTCAGTAATTTGCGCACGGCTATATAAGGTGTGCACTCTAACAAATTTGGTTCATTATCAGTTTCACTTTGAACAGACAACATGTCCTATTCTTTGTGTTCTGATATTTTGGACAAGCCACAAACTCGCTCTATTGGTATTCAGTGCGATCTTGATTCTGATAGTTTCTATTATTAAGCAAGGTGCAGTACACCATAGACGCTGCAGGTGGAGGAGGAGAAACGGAGAAGGAGGGGAGGGAGAAAGACGAAGGATTCAACGAGCCTGCGAAGATAAAGAAGTGGACAAGGAAGCGAGTGCGAAAATTGCTACAGTTGATCTTCACTGTTTTAAACAAGATTGTAATCAAATTATTATGAAAGAACTTGCCATAATGATCAGTTTAATAATTATATTGTATTCCATTTCAAATCACCATTTGCAAAGACAGAATTGAGTGCAAAATTGTATACGATGTAACATGGTTAGAACGTCACTATCATAAAATAAAATGGGGAGATGGAGATTTAGAATACAGTGACTCATTAATACGTGATACCTTGTAGGTATGAGAAAATTTTCACAAAAGGAACTGAGGAAAGCAAAGTATTTGAGAAGATTACATACTAATGTTCAATGTATACCAGAGGATTTTCCAAAACCCAATTTCAGCTTTTTCACTAGTTCTGGTGTTTTGCTGTGTGTAACATTCATAAAAATAGACCACATTCTCGCTGAGCTTTATTCTCTGCGCAACATTATAATTCTTTGTTGTTTAAAAATATGTATCAAACAAATAATTTCTTGTGCGAAAACAATCGAATGCAAAGTATGGAAATGGCGCCAATGTACACGAATTCACAGAAAAGAAACTTTGCTCGTTATGGATTCTTCTACAACGGAAAGAGATTCAGTGTGTTTATTGCATGCATGCATTGAGACTGCATAAAGCACGTACATGTTGTCTCTCGTCAATTAATGAAGAAAGGCCGCTCATTACTCTATAATAGTACCTGCCTACACATAGTTTTCTTCATTCACTCAACAACATGGATCCGACAAAGTGGTTAGCTGCCGACAACGTGTTGGAAGTGAGGTTAAAAAACTGTATTGATTGGTATGATGAATGCGAAATTGCTATTAAGAAATCATCTCTTGAAAATTATAGTTCGGCAAAACAATTGAAAGACATTTTCTAAGCACGGTAATTTAAATGACATAAGAGGCTATCTATGTATTATCGTCTCATAATTTGTGTATAAATAAGCTTATTAGAATTGAAGATGAAGTTATGTATTGTTGTAGTGAAATGTGTAAATAACTTTTTCTATGGTGAACCAATTTACATTCAGATATTCCTTGTGCATTTTGGTTTAGTTTCAGTCTAGGCTTGATTGAGCAAGCACATATCGAAAAAGTTACGCCCACCTCATTTTGCTGTTAGCACGCGAGCTGCAATTAATTTTTTAGAAGCAAGATACGCCCCCCTCACAGACATCTGTTACAGCTAAGTACACCTCATGCCTTATCAATTAATTTTTTTAGAAGCGAGATACGCCCCCCTCGCAGACATCTGTTACAGCTAAGTGCACCTCCTGCCTTATCAATTATAGTTCATAGCAATCAAGTACATGCAGTGTTTTAGCTTTGCAAAATTCAAAAAATTAACTCGCCTCTTGATGTCAATTTCATTTAATGAATTTGATTCAATTGCAAAGAATATTAAATTTTCAACAGGATTCCAAGATGTTGATTTACCGTTAACAAAAACAGAAAATGTACACTTTCTGATTTTATCTGAGATTTTCGAATTGCTCGATATTCTAGACAGCGGGCATCTACATTATTGTAGTGCAAATGATTTGTCAACTATTATTACAAATTCCGACGAACTTTGGAAATGCTTGTATGACATTGCAGATAAAAAATGTAAAAGAACAACTTAGATCATTGACCTCTCTCTGTTGAGATATGTCAGTCATCAATAGAGCTTGAGTATGACCCCCAAGTGAAATAGGTCTGAGGATATCTATACCTATTTTTGGATATGCTAGCTCATTCTAAATTTACTATAGATATTCTCGGAGAAACACTTAAACAATAACGCCTGCGGTTTGTACAACACATGAAAATTCAATATAAATTGATTGAGTTTTCTTAACTGTCAGGTGGAAAGCAAACCATTATTATTATTAAGCATTAGCTGTAGAAATATGTATTCACTTCAATTTGACAGTATAGATGTAGAAATATGGATTCACTTTGATCTGGCAGTAGAGTACGCTCGATCAAAGGAGAGTTTAGAAAGCTGTTGTTTGAATTCTCCTTCTCTAGCCTTTTGTAACGCAAAGATCGCTGCGTAGAGAGAAGCATATGGTTTCACTTTAATCTGTCAGTATAGGAACGCTCGATCAAAATGGAACTTAGTTAGTCATTGTCTGTATTCTTGCTTCACTCGCCTTTTGTAATAGAGAATAGCAAAAAAGGAATTTAGAAGGAAGGGTGCCAGTAAGAGATGGAGTGAGTAAAAGAAGGAGAGAGCAGATGTGGCATCTGGCTAGAGTTGTTCAATCTCTGTCTGCCACTTGTGAGAAGCGAGGGGTGTATCCTGCTCTCTCTAAAACCTTGAGCCGAGCGCTACCCATTAAGTGTTTGTCATCACCATCATGATAAGGAAAGCGAAGTAGCACACGTTCTTATCCATTAAGTTAATACCATCAACATGTTGATAAGGAAAGTTTGTGTAGCACGCGATGTACTTTCATTAAGCACACACACTTGTCACTTGGCTCTAATCGCTCAAGCTAATAAGATCAAAAATGAGTGAGAATTTTGATTATACAAGTTTCAATGAATTCTCAATTGAATTCTCAATTCCACCTAGTCAGGTGGAAAGCAAACCATTATTATTATCAAGCATTAGATGTAGAAATATGCATTCACTTTAATTTGACAGTATAGATGTAGAAATATGGATTCACTTTAATTTGACAGGATAGATGTAGTAATATGGATTCACTTTAATTTGACAGGATAGATGTAGTAATATGGATTCACTTTAATTGGACAGCGAATGGATTCACTTTAATCTGACAGTAGAGAATTTTTTCCCTCACTGAAGAGAGAGAGAGAGATCACCTCTCCTTCTTCATCCCCCTTGTCCTCACTGGGGGGAGGGGAAGATTAGATTAGATTAGATAAGATAAGATAAGATTAGATAAGATAAGAGAGAGAGGGAGAGGGAGAAGGAGAAGGAGAGGGAGTGAGAGAGAGAGGGCGAGAGAGGGGGAAATCTATTTTTAGAACACCCCCCACCCTCCGGGCAGGGGGAAGGGGAGGCGGGATGGATGAGGGGTGAGAGGGGGAGGGGATTTCGAGCAAAAAAGTGCGTTCGAAGTCTTAAGATCCCTCTACTACAATAGCTCACAATACAGCAAAATTATAGAGATTTACATGATATAGACTAAGAAATAATTATTGAACTGTATATGATAAGAAAAAGCAATTTGTAATATAATAACTATAGATAATAATATATTGTTATGCATCTACATAAATTGGCGGAGCTTTGGACATATCAATGTCCATTTCGGAAAGAATATTAAAAATATCCACCCCACTAACTCTCTACAAAACGTTAATTTCATTATTTAAACTAAGGATCTATTTATTAATGGAATATTGTGAAAGTTTTAATCAATATGAATATTTAGAGAAAAAAAACAGAAAATTGATAAAGTAAAATAATTATATAGGTAGATAAGATCAATAATTGATTAATAAAATGAAGTAGGCTGAAAGTACATCAGGGTAATCAACTTTCAGTAATATACAGCAGTATGCAGTGGATAATTGAAATAACATGAGTTTATATATATATATATATATATATATATATATATATATATATATATATATATATATATACGATTCGTTCTATAACAGGTTTAAAGGTTTGTATTTGTGGGATGGGTGGGGGATGGTTGTCATGTGATCGTTCTAGGGCCGGACAGTTTCAGTCATTTGTTCCAAAAGATGTTTTTTTAAAGTCAGGATGAAGCTCGCTCGGCTCTCGATGGACCTGATAGAAACAGGAAGTGCATTCCATGCACGACAGGCACTGACTAAGAAGGATTTTGTGAAAAAAGTAGTTCGATGATTGGGTAAGTACTTTCTCCGGTTCTAGTATGTGAAGCATCTATCCTCCTACCTTCAGAGACAAATTTGAAATCATTTTTAAAATAGTTCGGATTACCATATTTCAAGATATCTCTAGCAAGCTTGACTATTCGAAAAAGCCTTTGATTGGGAAGCTTTAATGTTGAACCAGCAATGTGGGCTGGGGTGATATGATCATGGCGTTGGAGAGAGTAGACGAAATGTAGACAATGATTTTGGCAACGCTGTAGTTTATCATTAAGAGTGACTTGCATATCGTTAAGAACAGAATTACAATACATTAAATGTGGGAAGATGAGAGATTGAACCAATAATAATTTAATGTTTCTAGGGAGAATATCGTGCATTTTCTTCAATGCATGCATGGCTGAGAATACCTTTTTACAAGTTTTGTTCACTTGTTCTGACCAGTCAAGAGTATTATTCATAATAATGCCTAAATTTTCACTGAGCTACAGTAAGGAATGTCATTACCATCTACACTATTTTGTGAATCAATTCAAGTCAATATTGTTTATAAGACAAGATCAAAACAGGCGAAAAATAGAAAAACGAAAACGGATTTCTGTCGGTCGTGCCCCGTCCAGGCCCGGGCCACGAGCGACTGTTGCAAGATGCAATGTTTACAAACCTACAAAGCAGCTTGCCAATGAATATCCGCTTCGACCTGTGTAGAGTAGAATTAAACCATTTTATGCTACAAACAATTCAGATATCTATGACTTTATACAGTGAAACCACGCGTGAGTAATTCGGTTGACCTCAACTAAAATTGTATATGTATTTCATATTATAGATTTACTATTTTTGGCTTTTGTTTAGTTACGGTACTTTATTTGACAGCATTGATCATATTCGGCAGATTCAAACTGAACTGCATTTTATTACTGAATTGGATTTAATTTTAATCCACTACATAATCACCTACAGCGCTAATTTAGAAATTTACAGTCCCTACTTCGGCTACCTTTGTAGATCGCCAAATTATCAATCTAGCAAATTAGTTTTTTTTCGAATCAGTTTCATTCATACATTATTCACTCTGTTTAAGCACTCTGAATTCAGTGATACCCCTTCCCCGGCAAAACGAAGGTTGGTCAACCTAACCTACAACTACGAATTACCGAGTTATAACCTCAAATTTTAGAACTGTTTATTTATCTCTTTTAATTCAATTATTCTAGTTATTGTTTTTCTTTTAATGCACATTCATGCCCCTCCAATAGCAATATAGGCTATAACATATGCCGACACAAGGTGAGGCACTTAATATTGAGAAACCGTATTCATGGTTAAAGATTACAATCTTGTTTTTTTGTATTATGACTCCAAGTCAATAATTATCTATTTTTGTGCCCCCCCCATGGAGCTAGACCCGTGACAATCGCTTTTTAAATACTTCAGTTTTTCATGCTGCGAAAATTTAAAATATTCAGGAGCCTAGATTTTGCCTTGCAAGTTCTCTAGTACACTCTACTAAAGGCAAAAGTCTGAATCCAGTGGAAATCAATTGGAATTGTTTGATTTATTTCGAAAGAAAGAGCAGTTAACCAGGAAAAGAATGGAATGCAGAGGAAAATTATAGAAAAGGTGGATCAGATAGATTGTGGGCAATTTTTTACGAGAATCGTTCGGAGATCGAACGGCTTTTTGACGTTCATCAAACTTTTTATCTGTGCTTGAGTTGTCATCCTCTCCGCTTGACATAAAATGTCAAGGCTTATTTTACCTACTCTATATTGCATTCTTCCCAGTCATCAGAAAAAATATGGGAAGGAAGAAAAACGCTTGAGAGTGAGAAAGAGAGTTGCTTTATCACGAGTTGGAAAAACAGTATTATGAACAGTCACACAGCTATCTGTGTTCGACTTTCGCCAATTGGTTCGACATATTTAGAACGAAATGTCAATATTTATGATTTTGTTCCTCCAGAATAAGTGGAGCACATTCTCCTCTCATAAAACTCCATCCATTTTATTCAGAACTTCACCTGCGCGGAAAACTGGGCCGAAAATAGAACTGGTATTTGAGCGTGCAAGAATATTACAAAGCGCCCGTTGCCCGTTTCTATTTTCCATTAAACATGGAGAAGTGTAGAGATGATTATGTTACGAACATTGTTAAATATCCATATCATGCTGGGATGATTGATAAATTCACTCATCATTATTATCACCCAATACTACAATTTATAATAAATGCTGGCAAGGTTGGTCTAGTCTGTGAAGTTGCAAACTGCAGTCTGCTAGCTCTTGCTGGTCGGGGGTTCCAGCCGGTAGGCTTGAACCATGGAAGAAGGAAACCTGAGTTAATAGAAGTAGAGAAGTAGTGTTCTCTACTCCATGCTTGAACGTTCCATCATCTCATCAATCGCTCACGCACTCATCCCATCTCACACGCATAATCAATAAGCTTATGTGGGCATCATACGCAATAAAAAATATCAACGGGCCAGGTTATTTAAACATAGTTCAATAACAAAAGCCTACGCATCTTATAATCAGGATTAAACAAATAAATTTTATTCAATGATCACCTATCGTTCCATTCCTCTCCACTCTACTTTATTCCATTTACATGTAATCCATATTGAGATTATGGAAATAATGATAATCATGGAAAAAAGATTGGGTAGATTACTCCACTCGCGGTTGCTTTCTCCCTCTCTTGAATTTTCTAGTGAATGTTTCCTCTATTGATGGAGATTCTTAACATTGGAAGATAGAAGAGCATACTTCAAGTTGAGAGATTGGTTATGCCGTATGAAAATTTCGATTTTGATATGTTCAATTTAATTAAGGTGGAGTGAGATTACCATGATCACCCTTGAGATAACACTTGGGTAATAACTCATGGGATTACCATTGAATGTGTCGAGTGAAGCTCTAATAATTGTATTAGATTCACAACTATTTCTGCCTCCCTGATCAACAATCACTACTAACTCTGTTCATGACTGGTAATTTACACCTCAAATGATGTCGTTCACCAGCTAACAAGTGTATAGCAACGCAACGCCAGCTGTGAAAGGCTTAGTTCTGGCTCTATGAAATAATGACATTCACTGTCGAGCAATCCATTGGAGAGCATCTGGGCGATGAACGATACAAGCGATGCAAGCAATCCGATGGTGCATATCAACAAACAACAAACCGACCGTAACCATTGGCCACTGCTCGGCTCCGCACAATATTCCATCTTCATTGGCAGTCGACTATCGATCATTGACAGTCGACTATCGATCATCACGAGCGCCTTCAATCAATTTATTGATCTGCACGCATTCTCCTTCTACCATCTAATGATGGATAGGATACGCTACTGATAGATATCATAGATGGATGTGTGAGGATTTACGAATCTCTGTTTGTTGGTTTCAAGATCGAATTGACGTAGTTGAATGTTATATTTTTTCTACTTTCAAATCAGCCTCTGTGAAAATGATTTTTCCATTCTATGCCTCATAGCTATTATTGTTTCATTACACTATCCTTATACTCTCACTTATCCTACCAAGATAAGACAATCATATATCAGTATGCTATTCAAAATAAAAAAATATTCACTACAACTCATATGAATTACTATTAACTATTTTGAAATTACTGATTATTTAATTCGATTCTTCATTGCATTTTTGAGGCTACACAATAGATAGATGAATTTCCTACCATTTCTGATGGATTAACAACATCAATAGATATTTACCATGAAAAAATATCATGATTGATGATATGATAGATAATATGATATTGTGGAGTTTCTTGGTCCATGACGTTAGGCGTTGCTTTTTCAAGGTTTTAAAATTTCGCTGCCGATTTGTGAACATAAATTTTTCTTGGATCGTTCAGGATCCATGTGTCAACAAAATGAAAATACTCTTCTCTGATCACATAATGATCTGATTCGGATAATTAAATTGTGATTTAAATCGTTTGGAGTATTGAATAATAATGCTCTAAATAGAGGGTTTGAAATTGATCATGTAATCAAAAACTATTTTCTCACATTTGAACAAATTTTGTGAACCATCATGAATTATTAATAATGAACAAGAGATCCTGGATTGTGGAGCAAAGCCGAACTAGCTCAAAAGTTTACCCAAAGCATCATACTATGAGATGAAGAGAGCTAAAAAGGTAAGTAATGTCGGTGAGTTTAATCTGTAGTTCCTGTTTCAGAATTACTAAATCGCCCTCGATAAAGTTCCTAGATGAAAAGTTAAGAGGAAGAAGTAGAAATGTGAGAACATAATTCTACTTGGTTATTGGAATAATGTTCCCTTTTACAAGCCTCAACACCTATTTAAGATATGCAAATTTCGAGTAGCAGAAATATACAAGTTTTTTGAAATATTTTTTTCACAATTAAGTTAATTTTCCATTGAAAGTTTCGGTTCCCTAAGAAATGGTCCTGCAGAGAAGTTTTGTAAAGCTGAAATCTCAATGGTTGAATGCTTTTAAATAATTTATTCGATATAGCTATTTGAATAAAATATTATGCTATTTGAGAAGTCATTCCATTTTTATTATATTGTTTCTCTGTGGATAAATAGGCTCAAATCACCCTCTTCCCTATAAATGAGTGAAATTAATATAGATGATGATACAAAAAATCGAACTCGCACTTTATCATCTCCATTTCATCTTATATTCCATTACATACTTGAATTTCCAACCCCTTCTTCTTACAAACTCCTTCTTCATCTATATTGAATGATAATATAGATATATAGTCTGACTCATAGCAACTTTTCTATGACTTCTCCAACAAATTCCAACTTTTTGTGAGTATTGTAACATATTAAAATCTGATGGGCAAACAAAATTCCTATTTGGGAGAATTTTATAGATCTGAAGTGAAATAGCTAGTCTATTATCGCCAAATGCGATAACAACTATTAAAAGATTAGATAATAACAGGTACCAAGGCTAAAATTAGAACAGCCGAATAGAAAAAGAAAGTTATTTGCTACTTATATTATATAAAGTATTGGAAAATTTGAGGTTAGGCTTAAAATACCTACCTAATAAACGATCAAGTCGCATAACGTGAAAATCTAGCCAGACACCTTGGCAAAAATTTATTGTAAACAAATGGTATGCAACTGGAGGACTTTGGAAAGCACATGGCTAATTGTTGTAAAGGGAGAAACAACTTATAAACCCCATAAAAATCTTTTATCTGTAATGAATATACTTAAACCACCAAATAAAAATAAATTAGAATATTAAGGAAGTAGGATGTTCCTAGGAGCTTGTATACAGTAGTGAATTTGCATGAACCAATCAAATTGCAGTAATCGATGGGCGGCAATAGAGAGCCGATTCAAATGTATTTATAAATATTTCTATAAATGATAAGATTTTATAAATTATTACTACTCAGTTTATGTATCAGATATGGTCCGAGAAAATATAAAATATCATACCTAAGATATAGGTAATAATTTAGTAGATTGGCATGAACTATTTGAACCTTTAAATGGCGTAGTAGCGAATTATTTAAATTTATGTAAATTTGTAAGTCGGAAATGAAAATTGGAGAAATAAGAGTAGAACCTGCCCACTTGCCTGCCAGACACCACTATGGAACGACACTAAAATTTGTAGAGCACAAGACCCTTTATTAGATTGTACTTTTTAAAGACTTAAAGTTTAAATTCATTAATTAATTTTCCATAAGACTTAGTGATGCTGCATTAAAGCGAAAGTCATTTAAATATTTATGTAATCCCTTGGAGAAGACGACTTCGGCCACCAAAAATCCAGAACTACCAGGAAATTCGGATCGCCGCCAACAGCTTATAAAATTCAGCACGTGAGTGATATATCATCGAAAAATATAAAGTTAGGGCGCCCTCAGTGCTTCGAGTGAAACAAATATAAAAGCTAGCTCGTTGGAAAGGTTATAAATATTGAAAATTATTATAAAACTTGCGCAAGTCTTAAGAAGGTATAAGAAATATATTTTATTAAATAAGAGTATGTCAATTTACATATCCAAAGGTACACAAATTAAAGGAATATTAAATTTTAATCTTATAATACAAACGCTCACTCAATCATTGATTCTATTTAATAACTTGTAATGATATAATGTAGCTATTGTTCACTGGATAAATTGATTTATCTTCTTCCATCAGGGCCGAACCTTATGCCCTAAGAGAAGATATATATATATATATATTATTGAGAGATATACTGAAGCTTATAGAAATTAATATATTTATAATCTATGATTTATCAATTTATTGTTTTATGATTTTTGGAAAGAAGATATAAAGTGAGATTTTCTAAATCGACAAGCAACAGCAAGTCGATACCTAAGCTGCATACAAATAAATGCATATTATCAATGAATTGAAAAAGCACATGATAACGTTTCGTGCTAAAGAGCTAAAAAGTAGTGTACCAGTCTGTGATATTTTATTTTGATATATTAATTCTTGTATTCATTGTGTGTGTTTGTTGCTCTATATATTTCCATATTTATCTGACTTTTAATATTTATTCGTATAATATATGTATCAAATTTTTTATGGTGTATCTTTTATTTTATTCCCCAATACCACGCATGACAAATCTCATATTTATTTATCAAATTATCAGTATTGAATTTTTAAGAAAGTTACCATCCGATTTTATCATTAATAGAATAAGCTGGTTTACACAGCAATATATTGCATTGTTAATTAAATCTCTGGAAATAATACCTTCCAAAGATTTCTATAAATTGTCCAAGAGCAATAAACTGCAGGAGCTCCTGAGCGAGCCTATAAGGATCTTTTCTAAGTTGTATTCTAAAAAACCACAACCAGACTTATATATTTTTGCACTCATGCTTTACCGATTGCAGCCAAGCCAGGCAAATCGTTATTCATTAAAAAATAACGTCAGAGTATATTATCTTGTTCACTTGTAAAGTTGTCGATCTATATTTTTGTAAATATTTTGTATGGATTTTGAGTGAATAAGTTCAAACTTGAATTTCAATTTGTGAGAGAATTCCAAAATACTACTTTTTTACTGTAAAATATATCCTTTATTAAAAGTGAGCAATATTATTGAACTGCACCTTTCCTTTATGCTTTGAACAAGCATACAATGTGAAGGAACCTATCTCACCTCAACACTTCTTATACCAGCCTTTTAACACTAAGAATACTATGCATTCTTTTTCTACCCACTCTAATCTTATTATATTGAAGCTGCATAATATATTATAACTATACATTTTTTTGGAGTCTTGTAAGATATGAATAATGTTACTAGAAAAAGAGAGATCTGGAGCTGGAATTTGTTTTCCTTCAAGAAATTAATTTAAATCCCAATACGTCTCAAAGTTTCAAATACAAATTGAAACTTTAAATTGAAATTATTTTAATTAAAAGTTTCAATTTCTTTTCTGGTGTCTGCACTGATTCAGCGCGGTTGTGATCATGTTGATCAATTATCACGTTTTCAACAGTATCTCATAATCAATTATATTACTCTCCCATGTTGAAGTGCACTACAAAGTGCACCAGATCACTGCTACTAGCAATGTAATTATGAAACTTAAATAAGCTTCCAAAAATAATTGTTCAAATCGTATCTGAGCTTGTGAAATGTTATTCTAGTGTGAATACACCCAACATTTTTGGCAAAGATCGATCTTTTCTTTCGAGATACGAAAATAGTGATAATTATAATCTCGTCTCATTTATAGAAAAACAAACAAAATAGGCCTATTCTATTCATAGTAGCATCAAGCCTTCCATCACAACAGAACATTTTTATCTCCAACCGAAACAGCAGTGTTTGAGTGCAGAGAATTTGAATTTAATTGGATAATTATTCTGTTCCAGGGTTCAACTTAACCGCACTAAACTTGCACTGTTGAAGGAGTTATTTGGAAAGATAGTTCAGTAGTTGAGCGCATACATTATGTGGATTATGGAGTTGGAACGACGTGATAAAATAGCCATCCTTCATTGATAATGACCATTCCAACGCGACTCGAAGTAGAAACACTGAAATTGTTAGCTTTGCTCTCAACTTTCTTCTACTTGTGATGAAGCTCAGCTTCAGATTCATAAAGATTGTAGCATAGGAAATAATAATTGAGCAAAAACTCTCAAAACAAAACCGTTACCAAATTTCTAGTTTATCTATTATTTATCATATTTTCTATGATCAAGTTTTGGTTTTTACTTGAAACATCAATCAGCCACCATTTTGGATACAAGTATCATAGAACATTTCTATCGTAGTCATCTATCTTGTTTTGAAAAGGCCTTTAGAATTATCCACCACACAATGGGTGTTTAAGTTGAAAATATTTGGGTTACAAACCATCATTTCTTCAAAAATGAAAACTTCAGTCAGCCGCCATTTTAGATACAGATATCATAGAACATTTTTATTGATGCATCTTCCTTGTAAAAAGCCTTAAAATTATGTACCACACAATTGGTGTTTACATTTGAAATATTCGAGTTACAACCCCTAAGGGGGTTGAGTTATAACCCCCTTATGAGGGTTTGAAATTCAGTTGTACGTCACGAAGTGGAGGATTCATCCTGAAAGTGACAGTATTATATCTACAACAGTCTCCAACTTATTGAAGGGTTCCCATATATATGAATCACTCTGTCTTTTTTCTTTAGGGCTACTTCTAATATAAATAAAAATATAAATCTCAGTACCCTTTTGAATTATTTTGTCACAACATATTTCGGACATTAAAGCCATTTTCAAGTCATTTGACTTGAAAATGGCATTAATGTCCGAAAAATGTTGTTACATAATAATTTAAATGGGTACTGAGATTTATATTTTTATCTAGACTCACTCTGTATATAAAAAAACGAAATGTCACTGATTGATTCACTCACTCACTCATTCATAATCAACAGAACTAAAAATCTACTGAACCAAATACGTTCAAATTTGGCATGTATGGTCAGTTGGCCTTCTAGAGGGACACTAAGAATGGATTTTAAAAAAATTCCAAAGATACGCCCAAAATCTTTCCAGCGTTTTCTCAACTTTTTCAAGAACTATTCGACAAAAAATGTTCAAATTAGGTTCACAGGCACAGCTGGGTTTCAAAAATGATTTATTGAAGGAGTTTTGGATTAACGCCAATTATACGCCCAAAAACGGCGGTTTTTTAGTGTTTCACCTGCGTTTTCACAGATTATTCAACAACTTATTATTGAGATAAAATGTTCAAATTTTGTAGGTATAGGAGTTCAGCTACAGCCTGAAAATTTTGTCTGAAGGGGACTTAAAATTACGCCAAAGATACGCCCAAGATGAGTGGTTTTATAGCGTACTCCTAGCGTTCCCCAGCGTTTTTTTTTTTTTTTAAATTTGGCACACAGGATCAGCTGAGGTTTAAGAATGTTATATCGAAATTTTGAAGTAACCCCAAAGATCCACCCAGAATCGGTGTTTTATCTAGCTGGGAAGAGCCTGAAAGTCTGTATTTGACTATTTTATAAGAGGAAGCTAGCTTAAATTAAGAATGCAGGCGAGCGAAGCGTGTCTGCAGTTATTATTGTGGATGACAACTTAACTGGGGGTCCAGGGGGCGGAGTCCTCTGGCTAGACGAATAAGGATACATTCCTCCCATACAATCAAATTATGATAATTATGAATTTTGAATCAAGGTACTAGTGTAACATTCCAAGGATAAGATCCTATGGACATTGTCATCCTATGGACAATTCATTAATAATCATCAAACAATAATCAATTATCAAAATCAATTATCAAATAATCAATTATCAATTATTAATAATCAATTCATCAAACAATAATCCATGATACATCTATTCTTGTCCTATTCATTATTTTTTTCAAGCCATTTCTTAGAAATATCACACACATCCTCCATTGCATACTCTGTTTTTGTTGTGCACTTGGTTGAATTAAATCAATTATTGTCCTACTTCTAGAACTAGGAACTCCTGGGTTGAATAATCAAGTAGGATACCAAGCAATTCTGAATTGCAATTGATGTTCTATTGATTCACTCGTTTCATTATTCATTTTCGTGCCTGTATATAAATCAATCCTCTCAATTTATAGAACTGAATTGCTTGAGATTATATGATTTGATACAGGGGTTGCATGGGAAAATGTAGAATGCAACTGAAATCCATGCAAGCTCATGAAACTTTGTGGAAATATAAATCAATCAGTCTATAACAAACAATAAAGACCGAATGAAGATCTTGAAAGCAGCACAAGTGAGCGCAGATGCACTCTATAATTGGAAGTGAGACCACAGTTTGTGTATCTGAATAAATGATAAGGATTCAAAATGAACCAAGCTTTCAAAAAGCATAGACAATTCGTAACGAAAGATTGAATTTGTAGTTCATTATTTATTCATTTTCTCAGTCGTACAATTATTTTTACAGTTATATGAGGAGGCACATCAGGCTTATGCCCAAAACTGTCCCTTTTCAAGTTTATACTACAGTCCAAATCAAAATGTAGGTTAAGCTACTGTCACTCATCAAAATAACAATTTGTTCACACTTCAAAAAACAAACACATCATCAATTACAAATAGATATACTATGAATTCGATTTAGAATGATATACTATGTTTGTCACAATATTTGTTAATATACTATGTACTATTCTACACTAACAGCATCTAGTTACTATTTTGGACTTTCTGAAGTGAACATGTTTTCTTAAAAAAAGAGAAATAAACGAAAATAAGTTTCTCTTGCTGAATTTTTATTCTCGTGAGATCAGCTGGATGATCCCACATATGCACTCGTTCACTCTCTTCCATTACGGTATCGACAGACGACAAAATTTCCAGCTGTTTTTCCAAGGACGTATGTATCCTTTTATTGTCCTTCAGCGAGTTATCCCAGGGTTGAAACCTAGTGCAATCTAATTTTCATATAATAAACCTACTTTGTTCCAAATTTCGTGAGAATCGTTAGAGCCGTTTTCGAGATCCGGTCAAATACAGATATATAAACATATAAACAGAAATTGCTCGTTTGATAGTATAGGATTACAGGATTTGCTACTTTTTATAAAACATATACCAGGTTCAAAAAAACTGGATAGCGTATCAGCTGAAACCAAGTCAAGAACTTTTGCTACTAATAGCAATACCACAATACCCTAAATTTAGGCCCAAAAGCTCAGTTGAATTTTCTCGAGCTATTATACAACCGAACGAAAATAGTCCGATGGAAATTGGAACACATGAGTCCCTGAAAGGTTCTGTTCAGGTTTTAAAGGTAAAAGGAGAGTTGAGTGAGGCTGAGTTTTAGTTTTTTAATGGCAGTAAGTTAATATTACTGTATTTGAAATGTATTATCAATTTTAAATACCAATAACGGCAAGTTGAAATAATCGTACTTTTGAGATATCCCGCTTATGAATGACACCGCATAATACTACTGTTTGCAGTAAAAACTTATGATGCTGAGTCTCTCTGTAATGGTTATCTAGGATTTTTCCAATGAACCCCTTTTTATTCAATAATAATTCTCCAAAACTGTTTCGCTAAACAAAAATATATTCATTGCAATCGCACCGTAACACGAATGATCCAACAATTGTACGACCTTCTATATCACTCCACCTAAATAATTAGAAAGTTCTATTTCAGAGAAATCAAGTTAGCTTTCCAGGTATATAACCCAAAGCCTGATCCCCGTCGCCTGACGACGTTATTCCACATCTAAGATTTTTATTTCGTTAGAGACGTTACTGTGAGGCGGAATGTGTCAGAGATTCAACCAGCGTAGCGTAATCTCCTCTGTAGTCGTAAGTTGACGAAGTTTCTTTTAATGGATCAAATAATCTTGTCTACGACCACACCTCATGAAAGAATGACGAGCTATTCCATTTGTAATTGGGTCACCCTGTCTTGTAACTTTAATGCCCTTGACGGCACTCTCTTGCAAATACTCATTTCTCCAAATTCCTTTCTCAAGATCACCTCTGATGGAATAAACTCTTGTTTATTTCACATACAACCAACCAAAGGTTAGTGCTTTTTTCTTAAATCCACTAGGCTGATTTTTTCCATCCTCTCCGTTCTTGAGAAAAATTGTTTCCGCAAAATCTCTTGTCAGGTTGCTCCTAAAAACATCTATCTCTGTGAAGTTGAATTGCAATAATATGTTTTTTACTGATAAATACTGTATTCGGTTTTATTAACAGTCAGTAAAATTCATTGGGTATTATAGCTTGATGACAAAAATGATATTATTACACTGACTTTGCCAATGTAAATGAAGTATCGTAAAATTTTTACCTTAATAACAACACTCATTCATTAGCTCATTAATATTGCTTGATGGCACTTGAATTTCACTGAGAATAAGAGACTTTTTCCAATATTCAAAATGAACCATTAAAAGCAGATCTCTCACGTTTATTCTATTTTCATTTTAAACAAGATTTAGTTTAAATGTTTTAAGTGTCATCGCTTCATAATATGGAGATTTAGAGTCCTAAAACGCCTATCAGGCGATAGTTTTAAATCATCAAGAAAGTTTAATAGTCTACTACTACACTATTTAAAGTCCACCAAGATTCAGTACTTGGGACAAACGGTGTTATTATCGAAAGTATCTTTCGAAGAAGTGGAACTAGTATTTTAATAAAAAAGTCAAGAACTTCCCGAACTATAACGTTTAGCTAGAGGGTAATCAGATTTCAAACTACATAAGATTTCCTTGTATTTCAAATCTATAAGTACAATCTCATAAGATCCAGTATCATCTTCAATCACAACTCCGCATCATTTCAAATTAGTTCATTGGAAACGCTGAAATACCAATTTTGGAAAATGATGTGGATTATCCAATTATTGAAGATTTTTATGATCGTACAAGTAGTTGAATCCGCAAAGCTATCAGAATGATGTATTTGGCAAGTCACGCTTCGATTTGAATTCAGACAATTTTAGATATAGAAGACTTGAATATATTGTATAATCAAGTTTCCATTTCTCATCTTTGTAGCTTCCGTTTCCTGTTTTCTTTTTAATGAACATAGTAGTTCACTGAATTTCACATTGCACTGTAAAACTTTGTAGCGCAAAATACTGTGACATGCAATGACAGAAGCGTTGTTCTATTTAGTAGCTGGGTTGTAAATTGGAAACTGGCAGCAATTATTATCACGATGCGCTGTCGCTATCTCATTTTGCAATCGACTTGTTTCGGTGGAGTGACACGATAAAGCCAAGTAGACGAGATTCTCATCGCATTTTTGAAGTTGGAATTGTGGCTGTGTAAAGTTGGAGTAGAAGAGCAACGATTTATGAACCACTGTCTGTCGTTTGTTCGATAAGTCGGAATGAAATGCCAGCCAAAGCATTATTTCGCTGACACGGTGTGGGGAGCGTTTATTCCAGCGCGGTCGGACAATATCTTTGCGCCTTTTTATTGAGTGCAATCGGCTGAGTTGCCGCGTGCGGAAGTGAGCCGGAACGCAGGAGAAGCACGTCGTGTCTAGCTGCAGAGATACTTCAAACCGTCCCCATTAATAATTTGCAAAGCTCCACTCTATCTTATAACGACTCTTGAGCTAAGACATAACCAGCCACCAGCCACCCTTTGTGTTGTATCAATCCATTGACCCCTTACTTCCAAAGTATACTCATTTTTCTCCGTAAAGTACAGTTCAAGTTGATAGCATTTTGCAGCATTTTAAGAATGGAATATTGGATCATCAATTTGATCAATCATACCCCACTTGAACTAATAGAACTATTTGGAACTACCAAAGCTACCTCAAAAGTAAATATTCAATTTCTCCCATACAGGTACAGATTGAGTTGATAAACTTTTATAACTCGTCAAGGATGGAATAGTTCACAATCTGTCATAGAAATGTTGGATTTGAATAGTTTCAGAAAGTAAAGTTCCTTACTCTGTATGAATGAAGATGTTTTATTCGAATACTAAAAATGAAGAAACTGATAATATCTACTCTGACACCAGACCTGAGCCAGCCTTCAGTTTTACTATTTATATAGTAATATATTATATTGAAGTATTTCCAATTACATTGGATATTGTATAAAATTCGTTCTCAATGAAATAAATATTCTCAAATGGGTGAATTAAGATTATTGTACATCGTTGATTCAAGATAATTTATATCCATTCATGAATATAGAATGAATCGAGTAAAAGCTTCACAAATCCTTCCATTCGCAAGAAGGGAGTTCACAGCCTTGATTCGAAGAGCCTCGAGGTTTCATGAATTTTGTTGTGTCAGATCTGGGCACAGATGGGTTCAGAAGAAAGCCCAAAACACAAACTTATTTAGAGTGATTCCAATTCTAAAAAGCGCAGAATCTTTTTCCAATTCGATCATGAATGGAGATTGTCAGTTCTTCTTTGTCAGCGAAAGCAGCTACAATTCAAAGAGAGTTTTCTTTCGTCGTGGATCTCAGCAATACGTTCTCTCTTCTGACCATACAAATCGAATCGACCCTGACTTTGGAGAACTCCACTCTCAAACTTCGAGTTCTTATCAGCGCAGAGAAAGTGTTCGAGATGGTATTTCAGAAGTAAGTTTTCAACACATTATTCTCAGCAAGTTTACTCACATTGAGGAACGAGCTGCTCATACAAAAACTGTGTTTTCAAGGTTCAGCGATGATATCGGTCATTGAACTAGAAAATAAATTTTGTTGAATGAGATTCAAAATAATTATCGATGCTCCTAATGATATCTCAAAGAGATATATTAATAATATTTTAGAGAAGCTGACCAATAATAATTATTATGATACGAGTATCTCCAGTATTTAGTACTCATTTGTAGTCATGTTAGGTGCATACCATAGAGAAAATAGTATTGTCTATGGTATCACATTCATATAAAATCATTATAATGTGAGTTCTCTAGTCTGCTTTACGATATTGCCTTATTAGTAATATGGAATTCAAGTAGGCTACCTATCTATAAACTGCATTTCATTAAAATATCAAATTAATGTAATGTATTGTACAGGGTGGATTTTATGCCTTCGTACCCTGTTTTTGATCTAATCTATAAAACGGAATTAATTTGTAATAAGAACATATAGTTGTTGTTTACAAAATAAATATAATATAACATATTATATAACTCAATTCCTAGTTGCTCAAGATTATTTAAGTATTATTGAAGTATATACTCAAAATGTCCATTTATTGAGTTTATATATTATGATTTGATTTTTTCACCGTAATATTATTATTCTATGGTAAAAGAATACTTATGATTCTTATGGCTCATAAGACGACCGGAATCCACACAGAATGTTACACAGCTCAAGTATAACCAATTCACACAACCTTTTGTAGTACTAAATGACTACTAACTTCGTGCAACAAAACAAAATTTTCCTTTATTTGAAATAAACTACCAAACACTTACAATGGGGTACCAAGAATCATTTTGTATCTTGAATTTTACAGCAAGCATAATTAACTTCAAACTCTGTAAAGCTATCTCAGTTCTGTATTTGACACATATCTAATCAAACTTATACAGCTCAGGTGCTTTCTCTGATATCGTAAACCAATATTAAGGCTTTAAAGGTCTCAGTTTCTTGAACATCTTTCGGCTATCTGGAAAACTTGTATAGGAGTAAGTCTGATCAGATAGGCCAATATTCGAAATTAAATTTGCGGAATAGTTATCAACTTCAGAGACAATCAATCAATCACAGACAGGGTTGGGTGTGGGGCATGAATTTCATTGAGCTATCATGACGACCAACTTAGATTGAGGGTCGCCTGTAAACTGTAATCTCCTGCTTTGGAGTCATGAACTCGTAAACTCACCCATTTTGCTATTTTGAACTTCTGTGTCCTCAATTACTGAATTGGTAACTCAGAGTTCGAATTTTGCCTTGAGAACTATCGACTCCATCAGGCAAGTAGGGTAATATCCACCCAGCTTTTTGTCTGATTGGTCCATTGCAAAGATTACTAATGCAATACGGAGTTTGGTATAGTAGTCGTAAACCAAGTAGTCAAAAAGTACTCTAAATTATAGTGGATTGCAATAATTATCGCGCAGGAAGTTACTTACATGATTATTTTTGTCGATGATAAATTTATATTTACATTATTCGCAGCTTGTTCTTGACGACTGTTACAGTTCATGAATGAACCTCTAGGTCTGGTGGAACGATAGGGTATGTGTTGATGAGAACGAAATTCACATCCATAATGTCAAAGAAAAAGTACTGATTCCTTCAGCACAATTTTTTATCAATTTTACAAACGATACGTGATTGTCATTTTTTCCTTGTTGAAAGATGTTAATTATCAATGCTTCATCTCCGAAAGTTGTAACTATAACACACCCTTCTTATCACTCCAACATCCCCATCCCTACTTCCACACAAATCTCCGTCCTAGTTAGCAGTGAACACTTTGAATGCGTATTCATTAAAATGTTGGATTAGAACTTTGTTGACGTGTACATGGAGTGTTGCGAAAAGAGTTTGAAACATCCCTAGTTCAGGTTTGAACAGAAAATCTGGATGTATTTTCTTTATGCTCTCATTCATTTTGGAATCTTTGCTTTACTATTTTCACAGGGAAATTCAATTAAATATCTAATCAATCAATGTAATATAGCGGTTGGAGTAGGTGGATACAATTTTTGTTGGTTTGACTCCAATCGGATAATTATTATTGTCTCCTTTTTCGTGGAGAAACTTTGTTTTTATTTAACTATTGTTTATGTAAGAAATTTAGGCTATGCAATATTTGCTCGAGAATAATTTCAATTATCAAACATCTCTTCTCACTTTTCCATTGTCGATCATCCATTAATTTCTCTCCCTCGCCTCTGATTTGAAGAACAATCAAATCATGAGAACTATGATATCCTTCAACTTTTCATTTACAGAAATTTTAAGAAAACCAACTCACTGGCCAACGACCCTGAACCCAAAAGAAATGTATTTTTCGTATTTCTCTCACAAGAGACGAATGACTTTGTCAAGAACTGACGCAAAAGTACGAAACGTAAACAAACCAGCGGCACTGCTATCAAGCCAAGTGCATCGCCCCTAATACGGAAGTGCTCAAAAATAAATTGAAGCGAAATAGTTAACACTTCTGGCTTCCTTCTTCAATAAAGTGGTATCTGAAATTCTTATTGTTACACTGGTCATGAACCCCGGTCTATTTGTATTGCCAATCTTGGGTCAAGAACTCCATTCAGAGTTGTTCCATAATTTTCTTTCTTGAATGAATTTTTGTAAAAATATTGATATTTTGTTCCTCTCGACGGTTTAGAATTTCACATAACATGTTCAATACACCAAGTAGGTAGCTTGAAATCATCTCAGTTTTCTATCAGTATAAATAAGTAAAGGATTTTAATTATCACAGCAAATGTAGGCTATCAGGTATGAAAAATGTTCATTATTGATTATGTCCTCATGATTCAGCTCTGAATATGTGGAATCTAAAAATGAATAGAGACAATAAATTGAAGCCGGGTACAATATTGGGTATATTGGTACAATTGATAATAAGCTTGAATATTGAAGTATCGATTACAGTGAAGAACGTCAATCGCAATTATCATCGATTTTGAGAAATAACTTAGTATCATATATTATATCAGCAGCATTAATGTTGAGTGATGAGAAGAAAACTCTTCGAATCGGATTTCAAATTGTAGATTTCATTTCATATTTCATAAAAAAGAAAGATGACTCGATTGGCTTATAATTACTCGTAATTTAAATGAATTGAAAACATAGCCCACCTATATTCACTTGGTAACTCATTTGGTTCAATTTTATGATAAATGTATTTAAGAATGTGAAGTAGATCATCAATTATCCGAATTAATTAGGAACGGCGGACTAAATTCGGGTGATAAAAATTTGGATGATTGGAGATTTAGCAAAAAAAAAAAAACGTGAAATTTAGAAAACAAACCACCATTAAATATAATAATATGGTATATCAATCAAAATTAATCTCAATCATAACCGTTCAAACACTGTACTATACTGTATAAATTAAACTCTGCTGAAAGAATGTTAATAATGATTTTTGAACATACCTGAAATTAGTGGAAATTAAACCTATTTTCTTCGTAAAGCGACTCGGATAATCATCGGAGTATGGATAATAGGAGGTCTACTGTATTTTCAGCATAACTCAATAATTCGAGGCACTGAGCCTCGTTATTTTTACTTATTGATGAAGTGAACTCAATTCTATAAAATGATTGTGTTTATATTTTACAGCCTGCTATACGTCAGCTTATGAATTTCGGGGTGAGATATTTTGATTTTCACAGACCGAGTGCGTCTCACGTTTTTATTATCCACAGACGACGAAAATCACAACTGTTTTTCCAAGGATGAATTATCCTTTTAATGTCGTACAGCGAGTTTTCCCAGGGATGAGACCTAGTGCAATCGAAGTTTTATATCATAAACCTACTATGTTCCAAATTTCGTGGAAATCGTTTGAGCCGTTTACGAGATCCGTTGGACATAAATAACCATGAATAAATATAAATAACCAAATATAAAAATATATACAGAAATTGCTCACTTAATATAATAGGATTATTCTCACTCATGAAGACTACTCATTCATAGTTATTCCTGTATGAAACTATTGATAATATTACTTGAAATGGAACCGATTTCAACTTAAACTACAAGATGTTGGTATTCAACCTTCTTTTCCATCTCCTGAAGCTCTTATACTACAAGGTATAATATTTTGGATATTTGAATAAAGTTCAATTGAATTCATTCAACACTGAAAACCTAACCCACTTCTCGGGTTGCGTCATCATCTGAATTTAAAAAAAAAAAAACACACACAAAGGTTGCATCAGTAGCTTATTTATCTAATAATTATTTTACATCAGTGTTGTTTGTCGCATAAATACATAAATTCATTGTTCTACCATCTGTACGGTAAACATTATTATTCCTTTTTATACAGTAACATGATTCTATAGCCTAGCAACTCACCAACAACAAATTTGAGTTTCCAAAGCATCATGATTGTCATAATAGGGGCAAACATATTGCTCGCTTAGAATGAACAATGTACTTGAGGCCCAATTGTTCAGGGAGTGTTTCAAGACAAAGGCTTTTCTGGAAAGTCGATCGATGGTGAACACATGCTTGAATAACGTTGCAAGTTCCCGATTGGTCTGAAACTTGAAAGAAAAATATTATACCGTACCGTAAATACTATGTGGGTGTTCAGCCAACCACAATTTTGATCTAATACCCGATAAAAATATAAATTTCAACTGATGGTTCAGAAGGAATAAAATGGCGCTAAAGGAAGTTATCATTTCGTTTCTGGCAGAAGAAGAAAGTTGCAGGCGTGGGGATAATTTATGATCAGAGCAATGCTGTGTGCTGTGTGCTCCATTTTGCTGAGCCCACCACTTTTCCTGCTCTTTTTGCTGCTCTCAATGAAGGAATTATTTATTATAATAATAGTTCTGAGCATTGGAAAGTGCTTTCCATTGAATAAAATACTCGTTGGGCACCATTCAAGCAATTCTTGAGTGTTGAACGAGCACAAACAACCATAGGATGAACAAAGAATTTATAGGCATAATTGATATTCCAAACAGCTATTTGGTCAACTTCTGTAAAGCAGTATATTAATTTGGTTATAAAACGTTCTTCTCATTTCCTATTTATTAAATCTACGTAGGCTACGAATTATTGTAGGCTTTACGTTCCAAAATGAAGGATAAAAATATTTTTATTCACAAGAAAGCTTCAAATCATGGATATAAATCTATAATATTATAATCAAATATACAATTCAATCGCCTGCTACTTTTGAAAACCTGACTCCTCCAAATAAAATTTATGAGTTTAAAAATCGCTTGAGCTGTTACTTCGCTCATATATCATCATTATCTGTCTCATTCATTACCCACATAAGAGTCTGAAGTTCATGTTGTCATCACTCTCAGCAGCAAAAATCATGGAGATTATAGGACATTGAACAATAGAAACTTAAAAATTGCAGTACATGAAATTGAAAATATTTCCGTTTCAATAAAAATTTGTGCGGATAAGGCAATTATGAAGAATGCACCATCATTCATAATATATCATTCGAAATAACACTGTTAGGTTGATGAGAGCTATTTTCCAAACACAGAATGTTTTTACTCAGAAGTCTTTCTTCTAAGACTTTTGTCGCTTTGTTATAAATTTCAATCTATAAACCTCTCTTCCCTGCTTAACATTCCTCAGAGCGATTCAGATAATTGGCAAAAATTCTGAAGCTTACCTTTATAAGGAGATATAAAAAAAGAAAAAAATATGGTAGAACATACAGTGATAGAGACTGACTTTTCATGTTTGAGATGCGCTGTGGAACGATTTCGCATGTTCAAATAGATTCAATGAGCCTTTTATTCATTGAGTTAAATATATTTTCTGATACATTATTGTAAATTTTGCATTATTTATTTCTCAATAATCAACTACAATACAAACATTTAAATTCACTCAAATCGAATAGTATAGAATTCGAATAGTTCCAGAAGTAAATCTAACACGGGATACGAAATAATTCAATCTCGCAATTTGTTATTATATTCTCTTTTTGATAATACAGTTTAGAATCAATATACAGTAGCTCATGTTCAATAAAATCAAACGAGACACCTTGAGATCACTACTCGCTTGTCAGAGTAATATTGATAGCCTAACATTTTCCTCAAAAATTTTAAAAATATATTTGATCATTAGTTATTAGATTCATTAGGAAAAATGAACAAAAAAAAATTATATTTTTGTCTCTTGTATTAGTAAAGAAACAAATTCAACCATACTGCTAAGTTCAGACTTTACTATAAGTTTGACTGTGTAATATAACTTTTAGCAAATGGTGGGCACTGGAATTTAATGAGTTATGAAAAGGAGAGCATCTGTCAGCATTTGAAGCAAAAATCAATGAAAGCAGTTGTTGCGAGAATGAATTTCTATATGGAGGACTGAAAAACTTGTACCCCAAACTTCTTGGTACTTTATCCCACGTTTAATTTTCATTTGCAACAGTGAAATTTTGTAGCCGCTCAGTTTGCAACTGCACAGTGAAACAAATGAACTGATACTGACCCAACCGGAATACCTATTCCTGCCTGCTGTGCTGCTGAGTTTTCCCTCTTAATATTTTTTATAATCGCGGAGTTCGTGAAGTTTGACTTGGAGAGCACCGGCTGTTTGCAATGGCCGATCACAACTTCCCATATTGAACATTCTCGTCCAACGACTCTCAACGAACCCCGGTTGAAGCCATTCATAATAATATATCAGTGCTATTTTAGCTCTTACTCGTGGTAGAGGTCCCTTTGAATTGATTTTCCTGTGACATGATCGAAAATGGTGACATCAGTTATCTTATTTTAAATTTTTTAATAATATAACTGAAGAAGGCTACTAGAACAATAACTACTGGTCTGTGAGATAATTCTAAGAATCGCATACACATGGTGGGGGGGGATATGGAACCTCAATGCCCCAGGCCTGGGGCCTTGCGAAGGGCCCAGATCGAGGCCAGAGATTCCATTTTTTATTCTGGGATAATTTTCAGCGGATCTCAGAAGAAAATAAAACTACAAAAGATATGTATAGAACATTGATACTGAAAATTGATAATGGAGGAGCTGATTATTATCATTGATCATTAGTTATAATAAGCTATCATCTTGTGCAACAAATAATCTTCTAAGGCCTATTAAAGCTTACAACACCTTTTTCCAAAAATCTTTTGTCTTTCTTAGTCCTAAATTTTTTAATAATGTGCCTGATTACATAAAAAGTATCAATAATATTAATTCATTTGAAAAGCAAATCTTCAATTGACTTCTTTCTTCTCCTGAAAATATTGAGAGTTTGTTCACTGTCATTGGTTAACTTTGATTTTAGTAACACATGAAATATTAATCTGATGCTTGAGTGGTGCGTGAATGCAGCAATTGAAAATATTTTTTTTATTGAGTTTCTCCTACTTGCAAACAATTTTAATAATATTAAGCAAGTAGTATTCCTTTTTTTGACATCCAGTTAGATTGAGTATGCAATTTTGAATAATGTTTTTTTTATATTAATGTAAAAATTATGTGATGCTGTAATACTTATTCACTGTTCATGAATGAAAAATTGTTTTGTTTTAAACTATTGTAGACTATTGATGTCAAAATAAAGAACCACTTGATTTGATTTGATTTGTGCAGTCTTCATTTTTCTTCTATAACAAAATTGAAAAAGCAAACATTGATTCAATAATCATCATATTTTGAAGAAACATTATTCGTGGATTGAAACAGTGATTATCTACTAAGATTGTAGTAATATTAATCTTCTTCTCTATATCTATAAAAGGCTTAGCCCCGACAGACTGAAATCACACCACAGCCCAAACTACTGAGCCTACAAACTTGGAATTTTGCACAATTGTTCATGATAGCCTCAAAGCATCAACTAAGAAAGGGAGTTTGTTGATAATTCTTTTTTCAAATTCAAATTTTATTGCAAACAAAAATCACATTGGAAAATTTCTTAATAGACAACAAGATTACAAAAACGAGATGTCAAACATAAACATTTCTTGTATATATAAATGATTTATTCTCTTATAAGTTCAATGGCTATGCAACATCGTTTGCTGATGACACTGCCTTCTCCTACACATCTAGAAATTCTCTTGAATTACAGGTATTGATGCAGCAAGATCTTGATGTACTGCGCCTATGGTTTGATTATAATAAACTGACGTTGAATGCCACTAAAACAAATTACTTAACTTTCTCCTTGTCATCGTCATTTGTTTTAGATGTCCCTCTACTATATCATGAGATTGATTGTGGAAGAGTGCGGTGTAAATGTACTGTTGTGGAGAGAGCTCAGTCCATGAAATACCTCGGTCTGGTTGTGGATGACAGATTGACATGGAGTATTCATGTTCTTGGTCTAAGAAAACACTTACTCAATCTGTTAAGAGTTCTTTATAATCTAAAGCAATTTCTTCCTCTAGGTGTTTTGCGTCAGCTCTACTTTGCATTTGTAAATTCCAAATTAGATTATGGGATTGCATGTTGGGCTTCAACATACATTTCTCACTTTAAATCAATAATAACATTACAAAAGGCAGCAATTAGGGTCATAGTTGGGGTTCATAGACGAACACATTCTTTCCCTTACTTTTAACAAATGAATGCATTTCCTCTTCGATATTTGTATGTTTTCAAGGTGCTGGCTCTGTTTTACAGGATGAGTGGAAGCTATGATCAACCTATAATAATTGAGAATAATCATACCCAGCAGACACGTCAGGCAACTCTGGGTTTGTTGAGAGGACCTAGGGCAAAATGTACTCTTTTCCAAAAAAGCTTTCTGTTTCTGGGCCCCAAGTTTTATAATATTCTGCCACCTGACATGAAAAGTATAAATACATATAGAAAGTTCAAATCGAAATTGAGGCCTTGGCTTTTTGAATATCTTCCAGATGATGTTGAGCAATGGTTTACTGTCTTGAGATGAGCCCACATAGACCAGCACTTTGAAATTATCAATTTCAGATTTTTTCTTTCCTATTTATTAATTTCAATTATCGAATTAAATTTGTTTCATCTTGATCTATTGTTCAGTTGACCGATATCTGAGTCTTGCCCTGATAATTAATCATTGTGTGTGTGTGTGAGAGAGAGTGAGTGTGTGTGCGTTTGTTATTTGCAACTAAAATCTATTATTGACTCCTACTTGCACTCAAGTGTTATTATTTACCACTTTGCAAGTAGTAATTTGTTTCACTTGCCCTAATCATCATTTGTTTCTAATATTTTACTTAGTTAGGCTGATTGCAAAAAGATCAAAATTTTATTTTACTGTACGTGGTTATAATTCTATGTATTTTTCTGATATTATGCAGTTGTAAATTTATTTGAACTACTACATTTTTTTTTAAGTTGATATGTAAAACTTTTTTGTTGTTATGAGCAAGTGAAATAAAAATATTCTATTCTATTCTATTCTAAACCTACATTTATTTGTAGCATGGCCAGAAAAAGACAAACTTGAGTACTAGCCATGAGTTCATTCAATATATAACTTATATATTTTTTTTAATATTTTGTGAACAACAAGTAAGAGTTGATGAGAGATGTGAGTAATTTCTTATATTTGATCTAAATGGTTATTCATATTGTAGTAGTCGGGGTCACTTCAAAGTTTTTTATTTTGTAGCTAATAATTTTCATACGTATTGATTGTCCATAATGTATCCAGTGTCTATAATGAAAGTGATTGAACTACTCGAAATCAATGGCTTACTGGTCCTTCATAGAATTTATAGTATTCCTGGTGATTGAGCCTGTCTTTTTTCAGCGTTGACTATTGATAATGAAGCTTTATTTACAACTAGCTTACCTGGCGAACTTCGTACCACCAAAAAGCCAATGTATCTCATGTCAAACTTTACTTTATTTGGTGAATCATGAAATTTATCCGACAATCAATATTTTCATTTAAATCTGAATACGGACTTCCTATGTGCTTAGTCATGCAGTATTCATTATTCCCAAAACATATTGTTCTCAATCAATTGTTAGTAATATCTAACAGTAAAGTGTTGAATGAGAAAAAAATAGATAGGATAAATCTGTGTTTCAAAGATGAATTTAATGTTTTCATAGTTGTTGATTGTCAATAGATGGTCCAGGAAATATGCGATGTATGATGAATCATATTCTTTCCATCTTCCATTTCAGGATGTATATAAGCTAAGGTAAATTTAAAAAAATTGTAGACTAAATTATTCTGCCATTAATAAATGCAATATGAACAACTCTCTTTCATGAGGTGAATAATTTTTTTCCAACATCCTCTGGTTACTCAATGATACGGGAGTGATAATTATTTGTATAGGTCGTCTAAGGAACCATTATCTACAGATGGTACCAATCAACTACACTTCAACTCCAAAGTACCGTTTTAATACCAGTAGCCTACACAATTTATCATAGGGTGACATTTTTATTACAGCTGGTAACTTTAGATGCTAAATCATATTATTTCAATATGATCTTGAATCATGATCGTCATCTTTCCATTCTTCGGTAGCCGCTAGGCCAACAATTTCGAAAACATAGGTCTGTAAAATGGATTAATAAATAATTATTATAAGCCCCCATATTAAAATTTTTCTGGTCAGAAACCATCCCCAATATTCACACAACATAAATTCCCAAGGTTTCATGCCGTTATTTCAGGTATTTATCAAGTCTTTAGGGAACAAACACACAAGCAGACATTCATTTTTATATATATATATATATATATATATATATATATATATATAAGATAGAAGATTTCATTCGGCTCAAACAAAAGCCTCTCTAAATGGAGGTAGAATGATACGGTTGACAACTTTCAGTTCTGTTGTTTTAACATTTTTTCTAATCACTTTCAAAAAGTTCATGTAGTACGGTACCTACTATTGTGTTTGAGACTCTTCTGACGCTATCATAGTTTCTCAACTATTCTGTTCCACACTCCTATCTCTAGCAGTCATTAACCATATCTATAATAAAGTAAAGAGTTAGCTTATACACGTACGGGATAGGAAAATTATGTTTGACGCATCATCACGTCTGAACTACTTGACTAATTAACTTGAAATTTTGCATAAAGGCTAGATTCTTAATTAACCAACGATGGTTGTTTAATTATGCCTATTTTTATTTCTTCAAAATTTCATCACGTCAATCTTTCAGATTATCAAGTTTGAAAATAGATCCTTGCGAAGCACGGGTTCCTGCTAGTGTGTATATAATTCTTTGTGAAAAGCTTATGGTTGAAATAGTGTGTTTAAAAATTTCTAACAGGATAGTAAACACCTAATAAAGAATTATTTCATTTCAAAACACATTGACAGAATACTCTGTCGAAAAAACACATGAAATTAAATATATTTGCTATATAAAAGTGAATCAATTAGAAGCAATAAAATGATTCTGCAGAGTAAATAACTGAACTATTTCATGTTCCAAGGCTAAAGGAGCCCCAGCCGAATGTTTCGATTGTGCTGAGGCTCATCCAGCTAAATACAAAGGCTGTCTCATCGCTAAAGAACTTCAGAGAAGAAGAACTGAAAAAATACAACATAGTTGAAAGAAGTAACAAAGTACCACATACAACCTCTGACGGTGCATTTTGGTACCAATAAAAACTTCATTAAAGCAATTAACAGTTAATTCGATTACTTATGTTGTATCACTATCAGTCTAATGGCACCACTTATACAATTAAACTGGGTTTACACCTTTGCACTATGATTGGGTCTCACAACTCTTGCTTGGCGGCTTTATAACTGAGTCTTGAATTTATATATAGTTTTTTTTTAATAAATAGTTTACGTATAATTTGAAGTAAATAGTTTGATTGTGTTGTTACCTTGAGTTTGAGCACTTATCTATTGACTGACGGTGATTGTATGGGGCGGTGGCGGCGGCGGTTGAGCAACTGTATCGTGTGCGTCGGCGGGGGCGGGGGCGACGCCGCCTCCAGTGGCGTCAGCAGCTGGGAGCGTGTTGTCCTGAAGGTCCAGCAGACATCTGACTCGGAATGGACGTGATGTAGGATTTCTTTTAGCCATCACATGGCCATCGTTTGTCCATACTGATAAGGCCATCTTCTTCTCCTTGAACATAGTCCTCGCCTTGTTGAAAAGCATACGCGTTTCTAGCGTTAACTGTTCATTCAAGTAGATCATTGCGTCTGGGAAATTTCTATCAATTTCTTTCGCCTTTAAGGTTTTTCTGACACGCCTAGCATGGAGCCATTCGTTTTTCATCAGTCTTGACACGAAAGACACAACACTATTGGTTGGGATCGCTGATCACCCGCCCGAACTGGTAACCAATGTGCAGCATTAAAATTCGTTAGACAATAAGGCAGATTCAATAATTCAGCTATACTATCCAGGAAAGGGAAAACACAGGTCCCATTTGGTTGCACTGGGATTCCAGAAATCACGATATTTTTTTTTCTTGTTTGTTTTTGGAGATCGTGTATTTCTTTCTTAGCAGCAGTTAATTCTAAATGTAGTTTAGACTTTTCAGCATTTAACTGTTGCACTTTATCGTCTATTATGTTTGCTTTCTCTGTAACATTGTCCACTTTTTCCTTCAAACCATTCATTTCATCTAACTAACTTTGCATGCTGTCTAGTCTTTTGTTCATATCACTTCTAAGCGCGGAAATCGCTTCTAGTATTTTATCGTTTCCTTGATCACTGATACTTGATGGTTTATTCTCAAGTTCACACTTTTCACATATCCAGTTAACCAGTGAAGCACGTGTCTTCGCTTCGCTTACACATGCTGTGTGGTAATGGGATTGGCACTCAACGCATACACAGCATCCGTCCTTCGTCGACGCAATGTCCTTGGAGCATATAGCACACTTCATCATTTTATTTGGCCATTAATCGTGATAGGAAAGTTCTGATTTCAAATTTTCAAAGTTTTTTTGTAATACCAGATTTCAGCAATTATTATAAAAATCGCAATAATTATTGAAGGGATCAATTATTCTTTGGCAGTAATAAATTAATTGATCGGTTAGTAACTAATATTGATACAATACAAATATGAAGAGGATTTAGTACAGCTTTTTCAAAATGACCTTTTACTTCTTATTAAAATGCAATAAAACTCTAATATCATAAAACCAATTATTATTAAATCCATTGAAAGCACTATAAATTTCAGGACGCAATCCCATCTCCAGGTGAAAATTCAAAATAAATGAACATATTATTATGTGTTGACTTATTTGAAATTATATAAACATTATAACATTGAAAACCTTATATTATGTTTCTATAATCAAGAAATGAATGAACATTATTTTAATACTCTTCAATTAGTCTTCTTATATACTGATGTTTATTTATTTCGAATTTGTACCTGAAGACGGGATAGAAAAAAGTCCCGAAATGTATAGAGCTTTAAATTTTTAATTGCTCTATAATCATTCAAAGAACGTTATTGTTTGTTTGTTTGAAAACTGGCACTATTCCAATTCTTTTTTATTAAATTACAGTATATATACAGTACATTGATTCAAATCAAATCAAATTGGTTTTTATTATCCATGATAACAGGGTTCAGAAATTCAAATCATACAACAACGTTACATATTTTGCAAACAAATAATCATGAATTAAACTTACAGTTGAAATTAAATAATTAATCGTAATAACTAAATCTAACTGCAATATATCGTAGTAACAGAAAATACAACATTATTTTTTTAATAAACTCTCCACAAAGGAAAAGCCTTTGTGTGGAAAGGGTATTGATGATAATTGGCTAACGTTGGATTGTCCTCGTACTTGCATCAGATTCATGGGTAAACCAGATATTAACATCGGAAAAGAGAAGTATAAAAGATGTAAAGCTTTAGAGTTAAACTTGGACCATCATTACACGACATTTGCTTAATCTATATAATGAATGAATTATCTCTTCTATATTCGTTCTCCCAATTTTCTTTAACCAATCATTAACCATTTTTTGAATTAATATATTTGGATTTACTTTCGGTATTAAGTAGATTTTCAGGCAGATTTCTATACAGAGTGTGTGCTATATAAGTATTTGTAGTGGAATGAATTTTGACTAGCCTTGGAACTTGGATTCCTATTGCTTCTGACGAACGAGTTCGATAGCTGTGCTCAATTTTCTCGAACATATTTTTATGACTTTATGATTAATTGTATATACCGTACACAGCATATAGAATAAGTACCTATTGTATTTACCTCCAGTATATAACATGAGCTGAAAGAACACCAATTATTCCAAGAACCGGCAGAACAATAATACAAATTACTTTTAATACTATGTTGCATATTCATTCATTTTTGTTAAAATTAGATGTCGAATATCGCTACTTCAAAGAGCTAGACTATTGTGTTGGTTAATAGATTTCTGTACAATAGTGCTGACTGCTGACAACAAAAACCTAAAAACTAAAAACATTGAACTGACAACATAGCAAATTAGCAATCATAGCAATCCAAACCTATTGAATATATGTGTAGGCTATATTTGTCTTATTATATCACTACTCACTGCTTTTTATTTCGTATTCAGTCTCTTCTGAGCATTTAAACAGGATGGGAGAGCATCGGAAACGAGTGGCTCTTGCGTGCAGTGTCTACAAATTTTTATATATAGTAATGGGGAAAGGAGAATGAAACATATACCAAGAAGTGTTGGATTTCAACGCAATGATCTATCTAGTTAGCCGACATTCGTACTTATCGAATTTACCGACATTAGGCTTTATCGTATATAGAGTTGTTTTGGAGCTTCGATAAACACCGATCCGAACTCATCGACAGCCAGATAAGAACTGAACATTCATGAAAAAAGCATATGAACTTTGAAGGATGGTAGAGCTTATCTTTAGAGAATTTTCAGAACGAAAATAGGCCTATGAACTTGTCGGTATACAGGCCATATTTGTGAAGAATTACAGCTTAATCAGTCAAGTATTTCAAGCGCGATGAGCTCACAAACAGACAGAAAGACAGACATCATCTCGTCTTATATATAGATAGAAGATGTATAGATTTGTCAATGAAGGAGGCATAATGCAGTAGTAATGGATTCCCATTACATAAAAATATGTTTAGGGACTACCATCCAAACATGCTGAACGTAATATAAATAAAAGTTCATTTATTGACATAAAAAATTCTCCAATGCATAGTCAACATCAAAACAATTTAAAATTTACAAAATTAATAAACTTTAGAGAATCGAAAAAGGTTACATAGTACGATGATCAGAGTAAAAAGCTTCTTATATAATCTAGGAAGTTGATTTGAAAAATCGGCTACTTTATATAAACATTCTTCCTTAAAAATATTTTTTACTGTGTTTTTGAAAATATATACCCAAAAGATCTCTAAAAATTACTATATATAATCGGACATATAATTTTGTACCTTTGTAAAGCCACCTTTTTTGAGATCTTGCAATTTGTAGAAATTCAGTTCTAAGGTTATTCCTGTGCCTAGTACTTTGCGCTCGGCAAGGGGCTTCGCCCGCGGCACCCTATGGAAATGGTTTTCTGGTTTATAATTTTTTTTTTTGTAATTTGGTAGTGTAGACTCTTCTCCTTGTGAGAGGCTACTTCTCTTTTCTTCATCACTAAAAAACAGTGCTCAATGACTTAGACTCACAACCTGCTATCTCTATAAAATACGGTATTATTGGTGCAGCTTCTTACATGGGTTGACATTACTCTTTCAATAATTATTGTTTTTACACAGATACACGTTGAAAGTAATCGCATGTTTGTTCTACCTGTAAACTTGAATAATTTCATTTTTAAACTATGACAAAACTTAATTATTGTACTAGGCTATAAATTAAAAATCTATGGTGACCTTACCTTAGGCCTACGTAAATAGTATAACAAGGTAAAGTTATAAAATTTCCTCCTCAAATTGTCAGCCCCATCACCACTTACCACTATTAATTTTTTGAATAATCTTCATTTTTAGTAGAAAATTTAAGTGTGATGGTATGGGTGGGGATGAAGCCCTGCCAGCCCATAGTAGTCGGCGCCTATGATCATTGTTATTTTTCGCTATTCACTACATCTATCAGCAATAAAAATGAACTGTATACTGCACTCCATAAGTCGATACGATCTACAATGTAAACAAACATGTGCGTGTGAGAGTCGGATTCTCGGAAGGGTTAATGCTGTCACGTTCTAGCTAAAATCTCTTTGTTCTCATCCACCACTTTATACTTGAGAAAATAAAATTTGAAAGAATTTCATACAGTTGAACTTTTAAAATTCTTCTTATTCTTCTCGCTCACCTGAGTGAATGAAATATATTGGTAGATTGTAAGAATGAATATTGAAGAAAACGTTTTGATGATGAAGCAATTCTTTGAATATAATTATTATTCTTGATGTCCTTAGAATGTGTAACGTTAATGATCTACTTTTTTTTTGTCATGTTTAGTATTGAAAATGGAAAAGAGAGAAGAAAACATATTCATGGAGAAGGAGAAAGGAATCATACGAAAAGGGATTGAGACAAATAGTAAATAGATACATAGAAAAAGTGAATTGAATGGGGATAGAAAAATTGATAAAAGATAGTGAAACATATTAAGCCTAGTATACAAGAAGAGGTAATGTAACAAAGCATCAAAATAGTACAGAAGAATACCAAGCTAGCTTGTACGGGAGGAGAAAAAAAGGTGGAAGAGGAGAACAAGAGAAGAAGAAGGCAGGAAACAGAAGAAGAGGCATGAGGAGGAAAGGAAATGACACCAAAGAAACGAAGGGAAGAAGAACAAGAAAGGAGAAAACAAGAACCAGAAGAAGAAGGATGATGAGAAAATGAAAAGAAACTGAAGAAGAAAAAGAAAGAAGGAAGAGTGTACTTATCTGAACAAAACTTTTGAGGATTATGTAAGAATCCAACATGATAATGGTTGAGTTCAAAGCCACTGATCGGTGAGTGAACGTGGCTCTGAATGAAGTACTGTTTTGTCGTTGAACGATGCATAGACTCACATGCAGCGCTAGAATATTTGGAATTGAAATCGGCCATTAAGGGAACAGCCTGGAAGATTATTACATACTAAAGATCTTGAAGATTTTTGTGATCTATAATATTACAAAAAATGTATATTATATAATATCTCGCGCTAAAATACCTCAATGGAACCTCTAATTTCAAGTAAGAGCTAGCATTGGGAAGGCATAACTATTGTGCGTTTATACCTCTTAAAGGTCTTTGGTCTAACTGATAAAAAAAAAAACGTCTTATCCGGTTCGTTCACTCATCAGTTAATTGTGCTTTTCCACCGATGGAAAAGAACGTAAATAGAGTAGCTGAATATAAACAGACATAGCTGAATACAAGGTTGTTTACAAATAATGGACTCCATTATAATGTATTTAGGAGCAGAGAAATGCATGATTACATAAATTCAATAACATTTAATAGTATGTTTCGCACCTAGGGTCGAAAATGTACGTTTTCCGGCTCGAGATCGCGGTTTTCAAGTTCGAGACGAAGTCGAGAACTTGAAGCGTTCAAGAGCCGGACAAACATTTTTGCCCGTGTTGCGAACGCTATTTTTCGCCACACCAAAAAAGAAATATATAATAATAATGTTAAGTTGGCAATTTTGAAAGCAAAATTTTAAGGTTATGCTACTATAAATCATACAATGTTAATGAGGTTATGATAGTATCATTGTATTCTATTGTTCAGTATGAAAACTACAAAATAATTCATATCAAGTTATAGAAATAATCATTTATTGATAGTTTAAATACCTATTTAATTATACTAGATACATAAATACATATTAAATTATAAAAAAATAAGCATTATTGACAGTTAATTCTTTGTTTTTCACTTAAAATAAATTATACAATCATTATACTTTTTATACAACAAATCTCTATTATTTTATTCTTTATTATTTAAATAGAAGTTGAATGTGCAGTTATGATTGTTTGAGAACATGAATCCTCTAGCAGATTCTACTACTTTTTTCTGAGAGGTCAAATGTACATTCAAATTGTTTGTATTTACAGTCTATTCTGATTGGTTCTCATGACATTCAATCTCAAATATTTAACAGACTTTTGTGCAATCTGGCCTTATAATACAGTATTATAAATAATACTTCCAAAATAAATAATAATTCATCCATTTATCCATTTATTAACAGACTTTTGTGCAATCTGGCCTTATAATACAGTATTATAAATAATACTTCCAAAATAAATAATAATCCATCGCACACCAGGTGCTTTGTGCTTATAGAATAGAATTTTCATTACTATTTTGAAATAATGTGATGAAAAAATTAATATAATTGCATGTTTCACAGTTTTGTCTCAAATTACTCAAAATATATCTAAAAAATTGATTGAAATTTAAAAAAAAGTAAGTACGGTAACTAATATAAAAAATAGCTAATAAAAGTCGAAATTCATCGACAAAAAAAAATGTCATTGACCGCGAACCTTGATCGAACCTTGATCATGTTAATCACCGAATTATGAGTACTGATGTATTACGCCTTTATGCTCTCGGCCATTGTGTATTATTGAACATAAGGGCAATCTAGGCTGCTACTATAATATAGTGTATAGCGGCAAATTTGAAGCCGGTTTGCCGGCATTTTCACAACAAAATATTGCTCTGAAAATAGTTAAATCATAGAGAAAACATTCGGAGATTCAATCTTGAGTGAGCCTAATGTTTTCTCTATATGGTTTAATATTGAAGAAAAATATTATCAAACAGTTTTAATAATGAATTTCGGAAAAATTACTAGGAATTTTCAGTCAAGGATGAGTTTCACCAGTAGGCTTACCTTAAACTTCAGAACTCTGCTGTATTTTCTTATTATTATTGTTGATTGTATTGCATTAAGAAGTGGAATTCGGTAATAAAGAGAAACAACAATTGTTAATAATTATTATTACTTTTAAATATTGATACAATTATTGTACTTTGATTTCAAATTCGATTCTTCACTTTTAAATACTAGCGATACGTACCTTTCTGACAATGGACAATGCAGCCAACATTATATTGTTGAGGCTATTTATAAATATTAAATTATGAAACAGTAATTTATAAAATATATTATAGACATAATACCGCGATTCACGATACATAATTATATAATTATTACAGTTGTTATGAGATTATCTCTCTATGATTTGTGAGATCGGACACGATCAGCTGTTATTCAAGGTCATTTTACAGCCCTAGGGCCGTAAAGTTTTACCGGCCTGGTTGGAAAACAATCACTTTCGGCCTCCATATGACACACGTGAACCAGCTCATTACATCTAAAAATATTTTACAAAGCATTTAAAACTACTCCAATCACCTGATGGTTTTACATTTTAATTGATTAATATGAAATAGCTTAAGTTGTAGTTTTGTTTACAAAATATGATCAACAGGGGAAACATCTGTCAGTCATGACTCATGAGCAACCGTTCAGCCACAGAATACACACAAAATGGAAGGTAACAATCTAACCAAGATTTGAGTGCACCAAGACCACGACACATGACTGCATCATCTTGTTAGAAATTAAAACTACTGCTGTATTACAATGCTACACTTTCTTTCAAGATGGTGGATTATGGCGTCAAGATACTAGCCGACTTTCCATTCTGTGGTTCATCTGTGATTACTAATCTGTGATCACGTTTTTAACTGAACGTAAAAAAAAACCGATGGAATTGATCAGTGGCTTTGAACTCAACTGTTAGAGCCAATGAGGTGGACTTCTAAACACGTTACTTAGTAGCTCAGAAAATAAAATTGTTACCTTTAAAGGCGTCTCGTTCGGGTATGGTGGCTTCACAGTGGACTGTAAGAGCGGTCTCCTCGTTCTGGTAGGCGGTAACACGTTCAGATAATCAGGATTCACTTGCACTGGCGATGAGGAATACATGGGCCCATGTCGTGGCAAAGAGATTACACAAAGAAGATCCAAATCTAGATATTTAGCGGAGTACTCTAACAATAACTTTTCCTAACTAGTCGCGGTAGTAGTTTAAATTCAAACAAGCGGAGCAGTAATACATTTATAACTTCTTTAAAAGGAGACACAACTGTGTGGCGTCAGGGCAACAAGCTTCCTCAAGGAGCGGTTACAAACGGAAATGAACTGGGAAGCAAAAAGGCAGGGGAAGCCAGGGAGATCAGTGCCAACTACATATTGAACTAAGCGATCTTAGAGCGGCTGATGGCAGTGGCATGCTAGATGGCCGTGGGTGAGAGCGGTCGATTCAAATGGCTTGGCCCATACATACTCCCCCCCCCCAAAAACGAACAGTTTTTAAATCGGGTGAAGCAGCAACAAACACTGTACATTGCGGCAGGGCGGTCGGCAATAACTAGATGGCGATGGGTCTGCGGTCTTGAATACAGTGAGTGGAGAAGTCCAGAGTGATGTGGTGTGAACACGGGAGCGTGATGTGAAGACAAGCGGGGCGGCACAGCACAAGTTGTGGAATGCGCGTGGTCATGAACTGCGGTAAGGTCATAGAAGTGGAGCTGAGCATCAACAGAGGTGTGGTCATCAAGATGTTGCGGCAGAGTGGATAACACAAGGCGGCGATAACGAAGCGATGCGGACAGTCACAGGTTATGCAGGTAAAATCAAACTATTTACAATAACATTGTTAGATTGTTCTAAATGAGGCAGTGAGTCGGAGGCGGCAGAAGGTGGAGGCGGCAGAGCGGAGCGGCGGGAGGCGGCAGGTTGGAGGCAGCGGGAGGCGGCGACTCAGAGGCGGCAAAAGGTGGAGGCGGCAGAGTGGAGGCAGCGGGAGGCGGCGACTCAGAGGCGGCAAAAGGCGGAGGCGGCAGAGTGGATCGGCGGGAGGCGGCAGATTTGAAAGGCAGTGCCACAACATACCTTCCTTCAGAGGTGTGATAAGTAGTGGATTGGTACAGTTTCTCACACGACTCATCTTCGGGCGGTGACTCTTTTCGAACGGGGATGGCCTCTTCGGTTTCCCAAAATTTGTTCATGATGGTGTTGAGCTGTGCTTCCTGTGCAAAAATAGTGCAAATGAGCTGCATTTCGTTGAGCGGTGCAGGCAAGTCCTCAATATTCAATCTTCCACTTAAAACGTAACCAAAGATTGTGGCAAAGGCGGCAGGGTTACCAGAAATAATGGAATTTTCTGCGGATATAAAGATGTTGGAGTATAAATCAGCACCAATCAGTAGGTTGATTTCAGCAGGCTCATCAAAATTAGGATCAGCGAGGTCCAGATGCGCAAACGAATTCTTTAGTGCGGGGTGAAGCGGAAAGACAGGAAGATTGCCAGCAATTTGATCTAATACAAGAGCTTCGGTAGAAAGAGTAATATCAAATTGAGGTTCGGACAATATTCTTAACTGCATGATGCCTTTGACAGATGTCCTTTTTTCAGAGATTCCATTCAGTTGGATTTGAGCGGGCACAACAACTAAACCCATTGCGGTGGCGGCTCGGGTGGTGATAATGGAGCGCATGGAACCAGAGTCCAACACAGCACGCAACAAGAAGGGTTGATTGTATTGGTTCAAGACTGTAACGACAGCGGTTCCAAGTAAAGCAGAAGCATGTACGGCCTTCACCTGAGTGCAGCCACTAAAAGTGTGTGGTATAGAAGATAGAGAACTGTTTGTTACATATTGTGCACTGGAGGCAGGGCTTGAAATTACGGGCGGAGATGCACAACTGTTGACTGGCGGCGAACTAGGAGGCAGATTAGAGCTGATAGCCAGGTTTGGTGCGCTGCTAGAAGGTGCATGATAAGAGCTTACTGGCGATTGCGGTGGGGCAGCGGCAAAAGTCGGCACAGGTAGTGGGCTGAAACCAGGAGGAGGCGCATGGTGTGCGGCGTTTTGGCTAGTACCAGTATGCGGGCGTCCATATTGATTTGGTGCTTGGTGCGGCTCAGCAAACCGATGTTCAGAGCATTGTTCTTCAAAAAGTAATGATTGAAGATTGTTAGCATTATTGCACAGAAGCGTATGATGGTGATTGGAGCGGCAGTTCTTGCAGCAAATCGTTGAGTTGCAATTTGCTTTCAGGTGAGACCCTAGGCAAACAAAGCACCTTTTGTGTTGCTTTACAATTTGATTGCGTTTGAATACGGATTCTCTTTTGAAAATGTCGCATCTATACAATTGATGTCCTTCTGAACAAAGAACACAAATGCCACCACTGATTGGATACCCAGTTTTAGTTGAAGAAAAGGGCTGCTTTCTCTGTTGATAATTACTTGAGCTAGGTTCAGCTTTAACAGAAACGGGATCTACATATTCAATGCTGGCGCTAATTACTTGTTCATATTTGCGGGTTAGTGCGGTCACTTCCAGAGATTTTTCTTGACTAGCCACAAAACTCAATAAATGGTCAAAGGTGGGAACTTGATCATCTGGTATGGATTCTTTAAATTTGGTGCAGACAGAAAGCGGTAATTTGCGAATGCACATCATGGTAATCAAAAAATCAGCTTGGTTCAGGTTCATGTTAAATAGCGATCGTTTGGCTGAGTTGAGCTCGATAGAAAATTTTTTCAAAGTTTCAGCCAGAGTAGTAGAAGGAACAAAGGTATCGAATTTATTATATAAACTATATGCTTGATACCGGATATTGTTGTATCGTTTGTGCAAGCTGTCATAGGCAGCTTTGTAGCATTCAGCGGTGTTGGCGTAATTTTGAACCAAGGTCAAAGCGTCACCACTTAAATATGAAGTTAGAAGATGGTATTTGGCCTCACTGGAATAGTCTTTACTGGTGTGAACAGCAGCATCAAAAACATTTTTGAAAACATTCCATTCATGAGGTTAGCCTGAAAATGTAGGTATCTGCAACTGAGGTTTCACAAAATTATTGATTGGTAGTTCATTAGCGGTAACAGCAGGTTTAGGAATGGTATCAACCAGCTTGATACTATCAAATCTGGTTTGGAATTGGATTTGCAGTTCAGCAAACTCCAAGATAACTTCCTCAGATAGTGACTCTTTATCTGTTTCCTCATATTCACTCATTAATTTATCAAATTTTTTATCCAGACCAAAATAAAATCCACTACAAGTCATAGGTACTTGTTCATTGTACTTATCAGCTAGAGAAGATATCGATTGGTGCAATCTTCTTAGCTTATTCAATAATGGAAAATTCGACGCCATGGTTGTTATGAATAATCATACAGAAATAGAAAAATAGGTTACCAGATTGAAATTTACAATCGAAAAAGTTCAGATTAGCGGTCAGAAAAGTCTAAGTTAATGGCCGAAAAAGTTCATATTTAACAAGAAATAGTTCAAGATCAATGTTCAAAATCAATATTCACAATTAATAAAAGATAGGCGGTAATTCACTACGTTTAGCGGTAAGAAAACACACCGTTAGCGGTAAAAGTTTGTAGCTGACTGTTAGGCACTGAATTCAAAACCAAAACAAAACTTTTTAGGTTATGTCGAACCGGGTGTAAAAGTTTGATAGTTAACAGCTTGATAGTCGATATCATAAGTCACTAATCGATGTTTTCAGATTTCGATACAAGATGGCGGTTGAAAGCATCCGAATCGAAAATTTACGATTTTCCAAGAAAACTCACAAAGAAACTCTCAGAAAAAATTGAAATGAGTATTTTCACTGTTCGTAGGTCACTTTTCCTCCAGTATCTGGCTACAGTGGACCAGGTTTTGTGTTAGAGCCAATGAGGTGGACTTCTAAACACGTTACTTAGTAGCTCAGAAAATAAAATTGTTACCTTTAAAGGCATCTCGTTTGGGTATGGTGGGTTCACAGTGGAGAGACACCTAATGTCTTCTCGTTCTGGTAGGCTGTAACACGTTCAGATAATCAGGATTCACTTGCACTGGCGATGATGAATACATGGGCCCATGTCGTGGCGAAGAGATTACACAAAGAAGATCCAAATCTAGATATTTAGCGGAGTACTCTAACAACAACTTTTCCTAACTAGTCGCGGTAGTAGCAGTAGCGGCTCGTGATCTTCTAGCTTGGGGGTTCAACCTCATGATCTATTGGAGAGAAAGGCAAATAGGATATAGAGTATTGCACATAATCAAGTGTAAACGTGATCAATAATAATTACACCCCAAAGGTTGAGCTTATTTTCTACAATATAAATTTTTTGGCCTGTTCATATTTTTCTTGTTTGATTTTTACTTCAAGAGTTGGTCACCATTATGTTTTATTTTACACCTACCCTCAATATGATTTTATCGCCTTATCAGAGACATGGCTTAATGATGAGATAAATGATGGGGAGCTGTTTGATGCTCGTTATCAGGTTTTTAGAAGCGATAGAGATAGGTCCGTGTCAGGCAAACGTTGGGGGGGCGGGGTACTTTTTGCCGCTAATGTTAGATGGCCTACACAGCTTATCTTTAGCAAAGCCACAGTCAAGTACGAAGCCTTACTGATTAAAACTACTATTACAAATACAACCACTATCCTTTTCTGTGTTGTTTACTTCTCACCTAATGCTGCAGTGACCGATTATGATGAGTTTTTTGATGATGTGGAAGGGTTTCATAATGTTTGTTCATCTCTTTTAGTTGTTGGTGATTTCAATATCAGCGAAATTTCTGGTAGTACATATGATTTTATAAATGGTTCGATTAAATGTAGAAAATTAGATAATTTCATGTCTTTCTTTGATGTGAAATCGTTCAATAATATTTTAAATTCCAGTTTTAAAACATTAGACCTAGTTCTTGGTAATTTTCCCATCACAGTTTTGCACAATGATGATCCCTTGCTTCCTGAAGACGTTCATCATCCTTGTCTTTCTATAAATTTCATCATGAGAAGTTATACATCACCTGAGCCTGTTTATAATCCTTACTATAATTTCAAAAAAGCCAATTTCCTTCAGCTGTACCAAACACTTTTTAATTCAGACTGGGACAGATTATATGAATTTCAAGACGTTGATAATGCTGTTGATTATTTCTATGAGATAATATACAGAGCTTTCTCTATGCATGTTCCCAAGTGTAAAAGAATTATTAATCCAAGTACCCTATCTGGTTTACTAGGGATATCATTCAAATGATCAAACAGAAAAAGAAATGTGCACGAAAAATGGCATACTCTAGGTACTATCGTGATAAATTTATAATCTGAGATCAATTATAAAGTTAAAAATTGCTGAATGTTACAAAGATTATATAGCTGATCTGCAGAATAATTTGAATTCGAACATAAAACATTTTTGGAATTATATTTCTAGTAAACGAGAATCTAGAATGATGAATGATTGTTTTGAATTAAATGGTTGTAAATACACTGGCTCAGACGTATCTCAGGCATTTGCAGATTACTTTTCATCGATCTATGCTAGTATAAAAAGGGACAGTGATTTCTCCGGGAATGACCTACCTCTCCTTGATACCAATAGACCCACTTATAACATTGATACGCTGATTATCCCTTCCATTTCAGATGATTGGGTCAGCTCTGCGGTTGATAAGCTAAAAGCAACTCGCTCAGCTGGTCCTGACGGTGTCCCTGCCTATATTATTAAGGTTGTAAGGATATTCTATTAAAACCTTTACAATATATTTTCAATCTCTCTTTAAAAACCAATAATATCCTACTAAATGGAAAAATGCCCGTATAACGCCCATTCATAAATCTGGTAAACCCAATTTAATATCTAATTTTCGACCTATTTCTATATTGGATGCACCTGACAAAGTATTTGAATCTATTTTATATAATATAGTATTCAATCATGTAAAACACGTCATATCACCTTTCCAACATGGTTTCATGCCCCGAAGGTCTACTGTAAGTAATCTGTTAACATTTACTCAATTTGTCTCTTCTAAATTAGATAGTCAGGATCGGGTAGACGTGATTTATCTCGATTTCAGTAAAGCTTTCGACTCAGTTAATTTTGAAGTTTTATTGGAAAAGTTAGTTACTTATGGGTTTTCAACTGATTTGATCAAATTTTTCCGCAGCTACCTATTTGATAGATTTTCACACATACATTTCAATAGCTACAAATCTGCTGACTATGCAAATACATCAGGTGTCCCTCAGGGATCGAATCTTGGGCCTCTTTTGTTTTTACTCTTAATAAACGATCTTCCCGATTGCATTATTGCATCCAGGATCCTAGTGTTTGCAGATGATGTAAAATTGTATAAATTAATAAGGAGTGTTGACGATTGTGCTCAGTTACAACAGGATCTTGATAGAGTCCATCTATGGTGTCATAGAAATAAACTAAAATTAAATATCTCAAAAACCAAGTTTATGGTTTACACGAGACAGAGGAATTATGATCGTACGCTTACTCATTAGCAGGCATCAATCTAGAGTATGTCAATAGCATTCGAGATCTTGGAGTGTTGATGGACTCGACTCTTGATTTTAAAGACCAATTTAATCACGTTCTTAGCAGTGCTAATAGGCTACTTGGTTTTATACTTCGTAATTCAAAACCGTTCACTAGTTGTGATGTAAGTATAAAACTGTTTAATGCACTGGTACGGAGTAAACTTGAGTATGCATCTATGGTGTGGGGTCCTGCTAATGTAACTGATAGCTACGAAATTGAGAAGATTCAAAATAGATTTCTAAGACACCTATTCATCAAGAAATTCCGTATGTTCTGTCCATTCAATTTCCCAACTAGTGAATTGAGATCCTTATTTAATATCCGGTCATTGCAGGTGCGGAGATCATTGAATGCCCTATTGCTATTATATAATATCTTGAATCATAACGTCCATTTACCATATTTTATCAGCCTAATTAATTTCAGTGTACCATATGCAAGACCTAGAAGGAATATATTGTTGAGATTCCCTTTGCTAGAACAAACCATCATTACAACTCATTCCTTTATAAAACCTTACGACTGTTTAATAGCTTGAATGAACACATTGATCCTTTTTCGAACTCATTCAATGAATATAAGAAACATTGTGAACTGAATCTATCATAAGACGCTCGTTTTTGAGATGATTTGTTTTGTAAACTCTGGCTGGAACTCTCCTAGTTTAAGACTTTTCTTTTTCTGTTTACTTAGTTTTTTTTTTTTTTATTAGTTATTATTTTCTTTCTCGTAATCTTTAAATAGTTTTTTTTTTTTTAATTGTATTTTCCTCTAGAATCTTTGGAAAGGATTGTTTTACTTTCATTCTTTTCACATTTTTCTTTATAATAATGAAATTAATTTGATTATTGTGAGTAAATGCTTTTTGCTTTTTTTACATTTTTCTTTATATGAATGTAATTAATTTGATTATTTCAACTGTGTAAATGCTTTTTTTCTTTCTTTTCTTTATTTACTATATTTCAAAATGTATATAAGTTAAATCGTTGTTTCATTTAATTGTGTAAATAAGGCTCTTTATGGATCTCTGTGAGCCTTTGTATGTAAAGAAAATGAATAAATAAATAAATAAATAAATAAATAATAAATAAATATTAATATTGTTTGTATTTAACAAATACTGAACCTTATTCATATTTCTTCATCAAAATGCTGTTACGGTAACACAATAAATTATATTCACACTCTCACTAAAAGAAAATGGACACACTAGAAATACTCATGAATACACAAGACACACTAGAAATTACTATATTCTTCTACACACAAAACAAATTTATATAACGAAAAATGCAGTGAGATCTATCACAACTGTAAACAGTGTATACCCGTAACCATACCGTATAACCTCAAAACTGTCACGCTTAGGCTACTTCTTGTTTACCGTTTTTTTACTGTTTACTGCCACCAAATTTAAATTTATTGGTTATAAGCAAGTTCAAGATGGCACTGTATCCGTATCACGAATACTCACGATTCATTCTGAGGTTTACCGAATGCTTCACTTGCCTCGGCTAGGTTCGGCTACTCTCGGATGAACTCGTGCAAACTTGGTTCACACAGGATTGTGAACCAAATCTGTGCTAGCAAACCGATTCCCCTCCTCCATTCCACTACCATACCCAGCCCTGTTTCTGGGTTCACATCAGGAAATGAACACTGCTTTCCATCTCCACCATTCCATCGTCATTCCATTCGGTGCTGTTTCAAGCAAGCCACTCCGGGCTCTCAGGCACCGGCCGCAAAACATCGACATTAAGTTTACATAGATGAAAAATGTTGTGATGTAATTTAATGAGTATAAAATAGAAATATAATTATTTGAGTTGCAAATTCATCATTGTATAGGAAGTTGATTCAATTCTGGGGGTACAATGAACCATTGAACACATAGGACAAGCTGCCACTGGGTAGTAGTTTAAATTCAAACAAGCGAAGCGGTAATAGTACATTTATAACTTCTTTAAAAGGAGACACAACTGTGTGGCGTCAGGGCAACAAGCTTCCTCAAGGAGCGGTTACAAACGGAAATGAACTGGGAAGCAAAAAGGCGGGGGAAGTCAGGGAGAACAGTGCCAACTACATATTGAACTAAGCTATCTTAGAGCGGCTGATGGCAGTGGCACACTAGATGGCCGTGGTTGAGCACGGTCGATTCAAATGGCTTGGCCCATACATCAACCAATTACAACATAAAATACCTAATTACAACATATTAGGTTCAGATAAAAACTCTCAAATTGTAATCTTCCAAGTGTACTAACAATGAGAAAATTTGAATTGATAATTGATCTGTCTTATTCAGTAATTAATATAGTTAATAAGAGTGTAATATAATAGCCCGCCGACTTGCCTTCACGGTCGACGAATCATGTGCCTTGGCGCAAAAGTTTGGCCAATTGCGAAGAGTGCCAGAAATGCTAGTCGGAGTGGGAAATTTGAATCGATCTATCGGCGCGCCAGTTTTTGAGCTGTAGATCGTGAAATTACCCACGAGTTTTTTCCAAGAAAATCTCACTACACTATCAATAAAATGAAATATTGAATGATTTAGCTAAAAACTGACAAACATAATATATAATTTCTCTTCTGAATATTCATTAATCAATCAAAATCTTTTCAGATACCACAATCTTTCCTAGACACCGATTGAGTTTTGAGGTTTTTAGACAATAAATTATTTCTATTTTTGTCAACTTCATTATATTCCAGTATTTCCAAGCTTGTTAAGCATTTCTGGAACAAATCTTTACTCTATAAATTTGATCTTGTCGGTGATATCTTTTCATAAGACATGTAATTATATTTCAATACCGGCAATAATTATAACTGCAGAATATTTTTCCAATGCGAGAGGTTTCAATAAAAACAGGAAATCAAACAATTTCTCTCTCTCACGTTTCACTCTCTCTCAAACAAGTTTTCCCTTTATAATAGCCAATTCGATGAATCATTGATTTGAAACAGAGCCACTGTTCTTTATTATTATTATTGAACTCTGTTTAACAATACGGTCATAGAAATAATACAGAAGCATAATACAATAACCATAGACAACTCCTTCAAAAACTGTATATGACATAATATGATCACGGCTTGATGAAGGTAATCCGCTAAATGCTAACAGATAGACGCTTCCAAGTAGGCCTACACATAAGAAACAACTGTAGCAAGTGGTACAAGCAAAAGAATGGTCTACCACAAGGAAGTGTCTTAGCTCATGCCCTATTCAATGTTTTTGTGAATGACCAACCAATTGGAGACAGCACAAAGCATTTCATTTATTCATCTCTCTTCTGTATAGGGCTACTTGTAATATAAATATAAGGGAAAATGAAAATCACAGTACCCTTTTAGAAATATTTTATCTTAACATGTTGTGATAAAATATTTCTAAAAGGTATCACGTTATTTTTGTCAATAACAAGTTGTCCTGCTTGGCTGCAGTCGGTAGAGCATGAATAATAAAATATATATAACCCTTATTGTGGTTCTTAGAATATATGTAATACCAATTTCTTACTGGCTCGACAAGGAGCTCCCGCAGTTCTCTGCTCTTGCCGGTTACTGACGTCGGCTGCTCTAACAGTTCACAATTTCTGTGACTGATTTGTCGAAATCCGCAAGTATAGATGCGAGAATTTGCGCTGCTACAACTTAATGCTATAATTTTGAGATTCTTCTGGTCATATTTAATGATATTGGATAATTAATATAAATCTCTGGAACGTATTATTTCCAAAGATTTGATTATCAATGCTATATATCGCTGTCTCAACCAACTTATTCGGTGAAGAATATAGTCGGATGGTAATCTTACTAATATTTCAATACTGGTAACTAAATAGATTATAACGAGATTGGTCATGCATGGAGATAGGGAAGCAAATAAAGGATACACCATAAAAATTGATATAAATACATTACACAAATATCAACGAATAAATAAATATATATAGATATAGAGCAACAAGTAAAAAAGGTAAAAATAAGAACAAAAATATATATCAAAAAAGTATCACAGATTGGCTCACTTATTAGGTTTTTGCTTTTAGCACGAAAAATTACCATGTGCTTCTTAAATCATCAATCATATGCATTCTAGACTATGCAGCTCAGTTATCGACTTGCTGTTGCATGTCGAATAAAATCTCATATACCCTCTTTCCAAATTGATATAAATAATTAATTAATAAAATATAAATCTCAAATATATTAATATATATATCTCAGGGCTAAAGGTTCGGCCTCTGATGGAAATTAGATAAATCAATTTATCCCGTGAACATGATCTTCATTTATATATTTATAATTTACTAATGAGATTAATGATCAAGTGAGCATATATATATATATATATTTACGTTTTTGTGCATGTTGTGGGTCCAGTAAAATTTCAACTCTTATGTAGTTCCCCAGGACCCCCCATTTTAAATTTGATCAGATAGTCACAAAATGAAACTATTATGTTATACCTGAAGAACTTGACTTGCTGAATGGTTATATTCCACTCAATTCATGATATATTCATCCATAATTAATCTAGATCCTTGTAAAGTTATTCTCCTCATGATGGTCCTTTCTAACCTCCAAAGTGCTTATATAATTCTGCTATATAAAATCTACTCCTATGTTGGGTCTTGAGTGATTTGGCGCCAACATTAGAGTTGCATGCAAATTTTATTCCTCAAGAAGGTCCTTCAATATTATAATTGCTGCGTGAAATGTGCTCCTATGTTTGGTCCGCTGAGCTGTGTTGCCAATTCTCATATAGTAAATAAATTTCACTCCTCATGAAGGTCCATCAAACGTTGCCATACTTCGTCTTTGTAATAATGATTCGAGATTTGTTTGAATCAACCAGCGACCGGCTCCGTGAACTTGTATTGCACATAACTCAAAACATTTTGTAGAGCATTGTCAATAAACTAAGATTTTCATGTTGTCAGAATATTTAAAGGAAAAAAATTGTACAAGCACCGTTTTTTTATGCATTTAAAGTTGATTAATAAAGTTGATTTATTTATTTATTTGAGGTTGCATAATAAGTCAAGCATGCTCAATAAATGTAGAAATCTAGGAGATTACCCTGAAAACCCCAATGAGCTGTATCAGTTGAAAGGGAATTACCGAATTAAGAGCCATTTGCACAGTCAAAGCTTAAACTGAATTTAATCAGCTGGTGGCTTAAACTCAAAATGTAACACATTATAACAAACGAGACTTGATATGGATTTAATCGAGTTTAAGATGGAATTTTCGTTTAAACTGTCACTGTGCAAATGGCCCTTAGAGAGACAATAACAACTATAGAACAAGTACAGTTTTCACGAAATGAAATTTTTCAAGTTCAAGATGACAGACAAAAAGCATTACATTAGGGAATTTTTGGGGATACAAGGCATGTGTTCAGGAGCTGCAAGCTTCAGTGGGTGGCAAGGTCGGTGGATGCTAATGGTGTGAGCGACCATAAAGGTTTTAAACATTCCTTCTCTTGAGAATATAAAAAATGGGCTGTTAATATAAAAGAATTTGACTTTTGGGTATCTATCAATCATTGGAAATTAAAAAAAATGTTTTTGACTTTGTCATCAGAAATTAACCACACTAATCTTAAGGTATGAACATCTGAATAAAATTGGGGAATGGCCGTGAAATTCAAACTTATTTGCTGGAATAATATCAAGGTTTCGATTGTTAAAACTGAATGAAGACTTTTGGGCAGCATGCCAGGTCTTTGAATGAATTTTAATCACAATACCATCTTTACCGAACACTGCCTATTGTTATATTGATTTTAGAATTATTTCGTGTATCAATAAATTCAGTTTATTGCAGTGACATACACAAGAAAGTACAATAATGAAGGACTACTGGAATCATTAAAACAAACTGTTACTACATTTACATTATAATGAGCAATGTACTCCAACATCTTCCAAGTAAATTATTCCTTATAGAATTTTAGTGAGTCTAACTCCAATCTCTAGAATATTATCAAATTATCTGATATTAATTGATTTGTATACGAAGTATTCATCCATAGAAGTGTAGGTTCATTCCTTAACACAAGGTGGGTCTTTTGTTTAAATCTCTACAATTCGTGTTGGTCTGTTCAATGGTAAGAACATACTCAAGTATGTAATTTATATAATGTATATATTTATTAATTTATATATGTAATGTATGTATTTATGTAATAGAAATCTTAATTACTGCATCACTGTATATTATATAAATTGTACCTGATTGAATAAAGATATGAAGAAACATTTGAAAAATATGATTCCAAGCTCAGAAATGCTAAAAATGCATTCATTTTTCCATAGAATAAAATGAGAACTCAAAGTTCAGCTGAATGTCTGGTAGGGAATATGGATATTACTCTATTTTTATTCTTAACCAGCATCACATTTGAAAATGCTTATAACTTTGTTAAATTTGGACAGATTGATTTAAAAATTTAGAAGAATCTCAAATATATGAAAAAAACGTTCACGACTTTTTGTAGAATTTTCCCATGACTCCTTCACCTTCCTAAGCCGAAAAACATAATTATTATGAGAGTTGTGACGCTAGGCAGAAATTTTCAAAAGTCGCGCTTCGTTCTGCTGTCGCCCGCCAAGGAACTGAATTGGATAACTTTTCCCGCGTAACAACGCTATTGGGTAGTTGAACTTGAACCGGCAAGTTCAAACGATATGCATTCATTTTATCTCTCTATAAAAGTGGAAGCTGTAGATAACAGTGATAACACCAAGTTACTTGGAATACAAGGTACTGGCCACGTGCATCTCGATCTTTTAATGATCAGAGTCGGATGATCAGTGTGACATCATTGGTACTCTAAATATCTATTCTTCCTATATTTCCAATGTTAAATTTAGCAGCTTTGTAAGTCTTTTTCTCAAAAAGTAAATAACTTTCAAGTCCCATCGACATCTCCTACGACTCATACAATATTTATCTTTAATTTTTTTTAGAAATTCAATACTTTTGGACGACTGGATCTTTCAGAATGATTGATTTTGTAAGAGCCTACATCGAATACCTGTTGCTCTCTTATTGAAAATTAACATGCTTTTCCTGGCTCTTTTGTAATTCAATTACTCAATGCTAATGAATTCGATAAATCGATCATTGAATAAGGTATTAAAAACATGAAACATTGATTGTACTATTATTTCTTTCACAATCCTTTATCTTGTCTGTGTACTGTATATCATATGTAGAATCAATAGAACTTCTTGCCTAAGCCCTTAGGAGGAACTCTTTTTTCAGGAAAATTATGGCTTTCACATACTTGATGAGGAAATAGTTTTCTGGTTGAATCTTTCTAATTGAAAACTATAACAAAAAATATAAGGGCGAATATTATATTAAAGCATGGATTGCGCGTGAGGAATTCTCAATAATTGTATTGAATACTTGATCTCGTATTCTGAAACACATATTTCTAATTTAATTATTTGTAAGAGGAATTCTCAATTGGTACTTATTGTAGAACTATCATTCTTTATTTATTTGTGAAAGGGAAAATCAACTCTTCATGATTCAATAATAATGAATTTAATGAAAATGAATCATACATTGAAAAGTATGCGTATGAATATGAATTCATACTATAAGTATCCTACAATATATTCCTTCTAATAAACTTGATAATTCTATAAGGCAAGTGATCGGTTGAATTCCTGTTTGAAAGAATAGAAAGGATGACAATCTCTTTAATCAACTCGGAGGGCATTTCAATTCTAGAAATTGAACTCTCATAAACTTAAAACAGGATAATGTGCGTGGTAAATTCCAATTATTTTCAATCTCCACATTATTTTCCTATACCGGAAAGATAATATAGTTGGGCATATTTTAAGATATTTTTTCAAATAGCAAATTATTCAGTTTATAATGCATTCATGAATGTGAGTGTTATACTATCACCCCATACTTCCTTTTGTTCCATATATTGGGGCTTTCTACCACATAGAGTGTGAGTGATGTATATGTGATAAAAATTATGTTACTAGATTGTGCCTTGGTCACTGAGTGTAAATAATTTTGAAACCAATAAAGTTCTTTATCGAAAATTAAATTGGAATTTAATTGTTGATCAATCCAATTGATTGGTAATAACAAACGAAATCATCAAATATCATAATATAATATCATAAGGGAGGAAAGTAGTGCGCTTATCATCTTCATCCGTTGATCATCCACATTCTCCTTTCAAATCACTGATGGAATACCCTGCACTAACAACGTTATTCTCTGCAACCGCTCTTGATTTTACTTTTATCTAATTAATATTAGCTTTTCCTTTATATGTCTTCTGCATTGAGATTGGTATTAGAATCAATTTTGAAAGGATAGATATTGGTTGAGTTTGCAGAAGAATATCACAATGAACAAAGGAAACAGCTCGAATGTGTACAACGTAATAAATAACGAGAAAGCTCGAAATAACTATAAAGTATTCAAGCCAAGCCTAATTATTATGCTGATAAAAACAGTGATTGAAGAAGTATAAGTCTATATTATCACTCAAAGTATTACTAGGAGAAATAGGATACATTCAGTACCTTTTTTCAACTTTATAATTGTTGGGGTATTAAAACTTTGAATAGAAAACCTCCAGTAGAAAACCTTTGAAGCCATTCATCTTTTCAAATGTTGACAAATAAAATCTATTCATTCATTCTACGAGTATCCCTTCTCGTAGTAACAAATTAATGAGAGTTCTCTATCTCCAAACCGGTATGCCCTTACATTATCGAGAATTCTGGAAGATCTAGGAGTTCAAAGGTGATGAATTTCTAAAAAAAATTGAAGATAAATATTGCTCTTACAAAATCGATCATTCTGAAAGATCCAGCCGTCCAAAAGTATTGAATTTCTAAAAAAATTGAAGATAAATTCTTGTATTAATCGTAGGGGATGTCGATGGTACTGGAAAGTTATGTACTTTTTGAGAAAAAGACTTACAAAGTTGCTCAATTTAACATTGAAAAGATAGGAAGAATATACTTTTAGAGCACCAATGACGTCACACCGACCAGCTGGTTTGGATTTGTCAACGCGCATCTTTTCGTGGCCAGTACCTTGTATTCTGTATACCTTGTATTTTGTATACCAGTACCTTGTAGGTACATTGGATAACACCTACTTTTTTCCCAACTTTTCTTTTTCTTCTGCTTCTCCTTCTTTGTCATCTTGTTCTTCTTTTTCTCCAAATTGGAGAATTCTTAATATTTTGTCCTTTCATATTGAGTGATAGCTCATTTTACTCAGCTCTTCAAGGCGGTTTCAATGCATATTTCGGTTGCCTGACAAAACCTCACTAGTACCTCTAACCTCACCAGATAGGCTATGTATATTTTAATGAATTGCACTGTTGACTTATTTATTACACTGTTGAAGTATTTTTGGAGCAATCCCATTCCAAAAAGTTGAGTTTATAATCATTTCATCAAAATACACATGTCTGGTGAGGTTGGTCGTGGCGAAGGCATGCGTTAGGGTTAGGTAAGGTTCAATCAGGTAACCGATATGCATTGAACCCACCTTGAAGAGCTGAGTAAAATGAACAAATAATTTAATGAATGTTTATTTCCCAAAAAAAAAACTACAAGATCAATTACACAACATATTAGATAAATTACAATAAATTACATACAAAACCTAGTTAGTTACAAAAAAATTTTATAATGTGTCCTCTATTCTACTTGTTTAGTTTTTTCTGTGTGGAAATTGACCTACTCCACTATGGCATACCATGTTCTAGAGTAAAATGAGCTATCACTCGAATTGATATGATAAATGATATTGAAAATTATTCTCAAATTTGGGACCCCACATCTTTTTGGACAAAAAAAATTAATAAGCTCAATGGCTACCATACATAACTTGTAGGTTCCGAATATAATAAAAGAGAAAATTCCGATCTACCTGTACAGACAATAGGGATGTCATAATTCCAAGTTCCAACACAAACGGCAAGTTGCACAAAAGAAAATGTAATTTAATCAACATAAGATGACGTCATCATACAGAGCTGAACAGGGAAGTGGCTGCAGTTTCTCCATTAAAGACGTCATCTCATGGTTTGATTTTCTTTTATACAACTGGCTGATAGAATTTAAATTTTTGGTTCTCCGTTCCTTGCGATGTCTGTAAGGATTCTTCCAATAGGCATGATTGCAGTATTTTCTTTCGATTGAATTTATTGATAAATACATAATTTTCCAAGCTGATAGGCTGAGTGCAATTGATTTGTTGATGCACTTCATAGATTCAATTTATGATTTTTAAAGTGACATTGGAATTTTTTTCATTGATTTTTATTGTTAGCTTCATTAGTAATTTTGGAAGCTATTCTTCCAATAAGCTAGATTTCTTGTTTCAGGATTTGTTTCAATGTATAATTCATAGCTTTTTAAGTTTGATTAATATTGTTTCCATCTATTTCAATTAAACTAATCTTTCTCGAAGAAAGAGATCATCACACTAAATGACACATTATTTTAATTTAGTCTTTGGAAAAAACAACAGCTGAAATACTTTTTTGATACGTATCATCGTTTTTCAATAAAGCATTCAAAGCTGCAATTTTCAAAAAAAGTTGTTCACAATAAGAAGGTTAGAACCAAAGAAGAGGTAGAGTTTGTAATCTAATAATATTGTATGTGCTAGAACCCACTACAATGTGCATTTTCCACAATTGTTTCACATGTATTTTCATGTGATTTTCTAGAAAGTGAATATAAGATACTGTAGCTATTCTCTATCTATGAAAATTGTTTATATTGAATATAACAGGAATTATTATAAAATAAATGAAATAATAAACAAGAATAAATTGTAGAAATAAAAAAAAATACTGAAATTCAAAAACCATTTTTAATTTCAAATTATCATAGGGGTTATTCATCCACTCATCCATGTATAATAAGTTAATTTATTATAGGTAATAAATTTAATTAATGCAGAAAGTATTTGTTCAATTCTCTCATTACTCACAAAGATGTAGGAAACTAGAATACAAACAAAAAATAAATATGAAATCCACTTTCAAAAATGAGCAAGCCTTTTTTTGTTCACATTCTTGAAAGAATAAGAATACGAATCTATATTATCATAGACATTGTTAACAATGCATTGATAAATGTCAAAAATAGGTACTAGATATTACATAATACAATTAATATATACAAATAATATTAGCCTACAAATATTTGGTCCAGTCAATTACATGAAATTCTTGGATGTTATATAAACTTTCAGCTTTCAGTACAGTTTTCAATTTCCTTTTGAAGAATGTAAGAGGCAGTGCCTTAATTTCTAGTGGTAATGAATTGTACAGTTTAACAGATGTGTACAGAAGATTTTTTTGTGAAGTTGTGAACCTGAACTATTGAACTGTGATATTATTCCTATTTCTGGTTTCATATCCATGACAGTCACTATTTAATTTAAAAAAATCCAGATTACTTAACTAACACTAAATAATACATACAAAGAATAGACAGTTAATATTCCCAATTTTGTGAAAAAAGGTTTACAGTGGGTCCTCATATCAACATTACAAATCAATCTAATTGCTTTCTTTTGGAGTATAAATATTTTTGAGACATGAGTACTAGAGCCCCATAATAGTATACCATAGGACAGTAAACTTTGTATTTGAGAGAAATACACATTTAATAATATATTAATATCTACAGTTAACTTTAACCTTCTCAGCAAGTACAGTACCTTTGCTTTTTTTCACTAATTAATTCTGCATATGTGGTTGCCAATTAAGTTTGGGATCAAGAACAATACCTAGAAATTTTAAAGGTTCAGTCCCTACTTCATTGTTTGAATTTCTATTATAGGTGAACATAATAATTACTAGCACAACAATCATTAAGGAGTAGAGAGCTATCAACTAGACAATTTTGTACACCTGCTTCGGATTTACAACTAACTTTGAGACCAAAATCATCAGCAAGAGAAATCCTGCTTTATCAGTGCCTTCTATATTACAAATTATGTTGTTAATATATATATTAGGGAGTATTGATCCAAGTATGGAGCCTTAAGGGACCCCATAATGAACCTTTCTGCCCTTAGAGAATTGACAATCTTTGTAAACAACTGGTTGCGGTCCTTTAAATAGATTGATTTTGAATTGCAGCCATAATAAGAAAATTTTTCAAAAAGTATGTTATGCTTAACAGTATCGAAAGCTTTAGACATGTCATATGACCAAAAACTAACAGATAGACCCTTCTCCAAATCATCAAAAACACTATTAATTTACTAAACTTGTTACTGCATTGCTAGTATTTCTACATGGCCTGAAACCAAATTGTTTTTTAGTAAAAATACCAAAGTTTTCAAAATTATTTGAGATCTGGTCTTGCATTATGGCCTCAAATACTTTGGATATCACAGGTAAAATTGTTATTGGCCTGAAATAAGGCCTGATTATATTGGCCTGAAGTTTTTCTTATCACCTTTTTTATGTAGCCTACAGGTATTACCTTAACGTTTTTCAATACACTTGGAAAAATGCCCTTGTATACTAAACAATAATCAAAAAGGTAACTCAAAACTTCACTTATATAAGGGGCAGATATTTTTAAGACCTTAGAATTAATACCATATATATCTAAAAAAAACTTGAATTACTAAGACTACTTATTTTCTGGTACACATAATCTGCAGTAACAGGTTGGAAAAAAATGGTACATTGGGCCTATTGCACTTATTGATGTAGTGAGAGCTGAGATGTTCACTAACTGGCACATTTTCACTAATTTCCTCAACTTTTTCAATGAAAAAGTTGTTAAATGAATCAGCGTTGTTATCATCATGTGAATCAATAGCTTCATTGTTGACATTTGTAAGAATTTTAACTACCTTCCATGCAGCTTGAGTTTTATTTTTTGAGTGCTCTATTTTGTTGTTGAAATAATTTATTTTTGCATTCTTAATAGCAATTCTATACTCTTTCTTACAGCTTTTATATTTATCTCTAAACTGATTAGTCTTAAAAAATTTCAGTAAGCTATAATATTCATCACAACTATGTTTGAGCTTTTTTAAATCAGCAGTATACCATCCATCATCCAGCTTAGGCTTACTAACTTTGAAACCTCTAAGAGGATAAGCAGCATTAACAGCTGACATATACAAATCAAAAAACTTCTTAACTTATCATTCGCATCATTAGGCTAAGCAAATACACCACACTCCAGTGTGTGAGACAGCTACAGTCATCGTTTGTTAACCAGTGTTCAGCAACAGTAATTATCCTAGCATTAGGCTATAGTTTTATAACATAATAAGAGGGAAATATATTCTTATTTGTTTGAAATACCCTGGACATTCAAAGATATGGTGTTTAGAAAAGTTTCATTAGCTGTTTATTCATCATTAGTCCTAGGCCCAGGATTGGTATTGTTTGCATATCACATAACCTAGCTACATTTGGACTGTTGTATAAATTAGAATTGGAACCATTTTGGGTGTATAAGCCTGTGGTACTTTTCTGTAAGTTGAGTAATTCTCATTGATTGAATAAATAAATAAATATATATTCCTATCTTTAGACCTATTAAAAGAGTTATTTATGAAAAATTGCATGGCTGAAGAGGAATGATTTTAGGACTAACTTGACTTTTATGATCTAAATATTTATTTATACAATTGAGAATTCATTGCCAATGAGCTTCTTACCAATTCTATCCAGGTATATATTTATTGTATATATCCTAATAGAATAAGATTCTTGTGCAGAATTAGTTGAGCTTGTAAGTAGTGATAGAAATGAGGGAATTACATTTACAATTTTATTTTTTGTTACATTTATTTATTTCCAATCACTCAATTACATACACTCTGTGAGTAGTGATGCGGTTTACTTTTAATTTCTACTTTTGATGTGTTTTATTCTCGATTTCGTTTTGTGCCTAAGAAGATAGATAAGATAATTTTGAATAAAATTTAGAATTTAGAAATAGTCCGGCACATCTAGAAAATACCTGAGTCTATACCTAATTCATGCAGGTGAACGGGCTAGAGTCAAGAAAACTTCAATTAATCTTGCCATGCCTGATTTAATAGGTTTATACTATAGAATAACACTACAATTTGAAATAATAGAAAAATACAAACAGTTTCAATAAACATTGGCAGCTAAAATCGAACAACAGAAACAACAATTTCATGTTACTTTGTTGACATTCTTCATCTGATTCGGGGGCGCATTACTATCCCCGTTTAGATAGCAATACGTCACAAAACCAAACAAGATCAGTCATAAAATAACCAATCAATTTCAACATGAAATTACTCAAGAAAGAAAAAAAACCGTTGAACCCAAATTTCGTCGATAGTAACCCATATAACCCATTTCATAATAATTTTGAATCCCCACTTTTTATTGACATTCTCGAATGAACCTTTGTTTCACTACACTGCACTTTCGTTGGTTTGTACGTTGCTTTATCGTCGGGGTTACAGTACCTTGTTTTGGCGGTGAGCTTTTACCGGTTGAATTTGGCTTGACGGCGACGTCCTCTTACGTCCCTGGACCTGTCGTCTGAACGGGTGTCTTGAAGCGGTTTTACATAAAGTTGCGGAACCAAAGGGGTGTAGTACAAGAAGTTGGTTTGGGGACACACATGAACCGCTGTAAATAAATGTATTACAGCATTAATTTCTAACTCTTCCTACAATTCATCAAAAGCTAAAACAGGAGTTTATTCTGTTATTTAATTTAGATTTTATCTTGACGTTCTGATTTCCTTCTCAAAATTTAACAGATTTAAAACAAATTTACTTGCCAGAGTGTCATTAATCTACAATGCAACTTTATGAAAACACTCGTAATAAATTAATATAATGCTTTTAGAAAAATGAATACTTCATTAATTATGATGTTAACTTTTATGATATTTTTCGTTTGGTTTGCAAAATCAAATATAATTTTTCATATAGTAGCTCGGCTAGTATTGTTGGAAACTTGTGCGCTAGCCAACATTTATTTCATTCATTATTTATGAACTATAGGACGCAATCCAAGTGTAAATAACGGGCATTCGCCCAAAACTGCTCAGAACCTTAATTAAAAATGAACATTCCAGAGTTTATGATTTGATTTACCTACAAATACAAGTCCAAAAACTAGTATCAACTGAAATTATGAATTTATCACCTAATAAAACAAGACACTTTATTACACAATAAAAGAAAAAAATATTGAAAATTTCACTTTAAGGAAAGATAATGTTTGCCTTATAAGATTCACCTTTAATTAAATAAAATTAGTAGACACATAGAAAATAATTTAAATTGTATTAAAATTTGAACATTCATTAATATTAATTTCCTGGAGAAGAAAAACTTTCTTCTTCATCTATTAAGATTTCTATCATAAAAAATTTACTAAATCATTCAAAAGCCTTAATGACATAAGAAAACAGAGTCTGAAAAATATAAATTAAAAAATGTCATAAACTCAATATGAACAATTCTTAAAAGTTTCATTCCAATTTAAAGGCTATCTTCCTGACTTGCAGCAATACTCTACGATAATATATCTCCAGAAACAATAACTCAAATGTAACGTAACTGAAAACTTTCCATACTTCTGTAGAAAAAAATTTATAAGTATCTTCCATCACTAATAAAATCAAAAGGATTATTCTCAATCAATATTATTAACTTGAAAAATAACAGGCTTAATTAATTCAATACTCTTATGGAAGTTTCAAAATTGATTGAAAATTCCCTAAATTATATTTTAACCTTATTTTACGTACCTTAGCGGTTATTTGAAGAAACAATTATTCGTACATGATGAAGAAACACAATTAAACCTTTCAGGACATGGCACTACTAGTAAATTTAAACATTAATAAAAATAAACTTGCTCCTACATTAACTACTGAAATAAACTTATAAACCTGCCCAAAAAGGGGGAAACATAGTGACTACATCTTTACTCTCGTAGTGCTCCTAGCAAAGTGTCCTCCGGAACGTAATCTGGTCTCTCGACTGGGGAATCCCCACTACTGTATTTAGAAACAGGTCTCCTATTGGGCGAATGGAATCAATTTGACCAATCGTCGCGTGGCTTCTACAGCCTTTGGACCAAATAGTAACTGCCAAATCGGTAGTTTGTTATAATTTCAATGCTTGCTGTTTTCCAACTTATCGCATTTTATGTCGCGACAAGAAGGCTAAGTTTTAGAGATAATTCCATAATCTACATTCCTCGACGACTCGGAGCCACAATTTTTAAATATCTATCATGGGAAACTCGAAGTCATGGCCGTTCATAATAGAGAGAGAAAATAATTTATTTCGCTAACTCACTTACAATAATGGCTCTAGTCTATTGCGTATTAAATTTACTATTATAACGTGGGAAAAGGCCTGAATTAAAGAGAGTGCCCGGCACACTCCCCTTCCTTCCGGTGTGAAACACGCAAAAAGAAATCTAATCAGGATATCTACCATAGAGGCATTCTGTATGATTTGGAGAGTCGAATTTCTGGATTGATAGTAGGATCCAATTTGAAGCGGGCCCTCTTCAAAAGAAATCTCTTTAATCATTCCGAAATTCAGCAAAATGTATAACTAATTGAGATTTGTGGCAAGAGTCTTTAAAACTGTGGCAAGAGTCAGGACAAAACAATATGGGCGTGTCCACCTTTTAAGTAGGTACTAAAGACGGACCGAGTATAATAATCTTGAATACTTCAATCACTTTATTGAGTCCCTGGTTATTTTCTTGGCAAACTCTAACAAGGGAAAACGTTTAAAAGACATCATAGTTTTAATTGGTTCTATGTTACTCTGCTGTTGTAAAATATGAAGTACGTTTGATCATAATAGTAAGGGATGAAACTTTTTCACTCAGCTGAATGTATTGAAATCTAACTATCATTACTATAGAGTTGAGAGTGCAATATATTTTTAACAATATAAAGCCATTCAGTAGGCAATACTATTCTACATCGACTACGATTCAAAGATAACAATGATTGAAATTGCGTTATTATATCAACGCGAGAGCTATATGACACAAGCGCGATTTTGCATTCCACAATCATGAGAAAACACTTTTCATTATAATATTCCAGTAGGAAATCTTTACGACAGAACGCTAGTCAAAACAAAACTATGATCGAGTGCCAGGCTATCGACAATAATAATTCTGTATTTCGCTTCTCACTAGTGTACGTGACATTTTCTCTAAACACTGGAAGCATACTTTTCATCGCATGGTTTAATAATATGAAAATTCAACTCGATCAACTAGCTTGGGACTGCTAATGCTTGACTTCTGATTATGAAATTTACCAATACATTAACACATTAATAGACTACTATTACACTATTACTGATTTACAAGTGCACTGACATTTTCAACCTTACTGGAGCCTCACATAATTATTCCTCAACTGTAAACTTCATATTTAACTAGATCTCAAAATATCCCAACTTATCCACATGGAAAACTTGATTGCAATTTTACTATCCATCATTAAAAAATTTATCATTTCATTAAAGATTTTCCTATTTTTTTTTTTATTTATCAATTCTTTTTGACTTCTTATCTCTAAAGGGTCCTACTACTGTTAATTACTTCAATTTAATTTTCCCAACAAAAATTCTATTTCCTTTTTGACACGAATTTTCCTACATATTTCTACCTTATATCCCCATTTAAATTTTTAATCAACCTCTCAACTCTCAACTACAGAATAATTTTAACTCATGCTTAACTCAAGAGATTTTCCCTTTTCATTTCAAATTCAACTAGAAGAATTTCACTGTTAATTCTATTTTAATTTAACCCGTTAAGTACTGTTCCAATATTTATTTCTACTTTCACTGATAACCATTTTAAAATTACCTAGGTACTCGAAAAAGTTTCTCTGTTATTTTATTTTGTATACCTTAACTAATCTCTTTAAATATTGTCTAAAACCTTCAATTTCCGTTACCATATACCAAATTTATAAGCAACTTTCAACTCAATAATACCCCTTTTTTTATCAATTTTTACTTGTGTTTTTGCGGCTGACTTTCCTACCAAACATTAACGAACCTTTTGACTGGGCTTCCCTAAACTGCATTACGCTGATTGTTTTCCTTACAATCACTACGAAGACTCACTAAATATTCTAGATTTCGGTTTACGTTATTCTACTGACGAGCCCCATAACTCTCGAATGAACCAGACCGTTTACTAGATACAAAAAAATCTTAGCTCACACCATCTTCGGTGCCTTTCGCTAAAATTAAACAATTCCACCGTACAAATTTGCAAGGTTAGTCACAGCTAGATTCCTTGATTTGTTACATGGACAACTATCGGGCAGTGCTCCGTTCTCTCTGGACACGGACCTACACTCGCGCCGATTACCTAAATTCAACAACAACACACACAGGCAGGACATCCCCTTGACCTCCTCTAAATCTTGAGTCTCAACTAAACAAACAAAAAAAATTCCCCACAGTCTACAGGAAACGTCACCAACACAACGGATCTTTACCCTATCACTATGCATGCCTACCGCAAAAATCACACCTAAAAAAAAAATCTCCAATAATAAAACTGATTCACCTTTTCGAGAATAAACATTACTGATAAAGGGACTTGACAACCTCATCTCAATCAACTTATTCTTATACAAATTCCCAAGGATTTGATTATCGTTTCAACTTTAATCTACAATACCCAATTATTTAGTTTAAACATCTCAAGGCCAAAACTACTCATCAACTTTTCAAAACTACATATCAACAATAACTAATAAAACAGTTTCCTATTTATTCTCTGATTACCTTCGATCTACCTAAACTTATCAAAAAAATTTTCTATTTTCCTCAAACATTCTCCCATAATAATTTCCGAATTTTCCTAATTTACTTGGGTTGACCTTTAAAATCTCAATATTCACTTTCACTACTACTATAATGATATTCCACTACCAGACGTGAGACCAGAATACGTACGTTGACATTACAATAATTTCTATCATCATTCACGGAATTACAGAATGCAAAAAATTTATTCAGCACTTAAAATCAGTTGTTTTTCACCTATGCTAGTTTCTTCTACTAATTTCTATTCTATCGTTAAACCTTTAATTTCTCAAAAAATCAATTTCAATATCAAGTTTTAGAATACTTTCAACTTGAGCTTCAATGATACCTAACTTTATCTTTAAGCTCTTCAAAAGATTTTCATTTTAATGGTTTAACATAACTGAATAACTTTCTGTTTCATCTACAATTATTTAAACTTCAGAAAAATTGGAGTAGCAACTATAAATTATTCATTCAATTCCAAACCCAAAATATTGACAGTTAACACGTTCACAGAATGAATTATTAAGTATAGACTCAGAAAAATTGATCTAGTATTATTAGAGTAAGTTATGAAAAATTTAATTTTTTAGAAAATTTGAATTCCAGAGATTTAAATATCTCTAGACAGCAGAGTCGGCGCAGTTGTGTGCCTTTCGCTAAACATTCAGCAGAGTGGCGCAGTTGTGTGCCTAAGAAGATAGATAAGATAATTTTGAATAAAATTTAGAATTTAGAAATAGTCCGGCACATCTAGAAAATACCTGAGTCTATACCTAATTCATGCAGGTGAACGGGCTAGAGTCAAGAAAACTTCAATTAATCTTGCCATGCCTGATTTAATAGGTTTATACTATAGAATAACACTACAATTTGAAATAATAGAAAAATACAAACAGTTTCAATAAACATTGGCAGCTAAAATCGAACAACAGAAACAACAATTTCATGTTACTTTGTTGACATTCTTCATCTGATTCGGGGGCGCATTACTATCCCCGTTTAGATAGCAATACGTCACAAAACCAAACAAGATCAGTCATAAAATAACCAATCAATTTCAACATGAAATTACTCAAGAAAGAAAAAAACCCGTTGAACCCAAATTTCGTCGATAGTAACCCATATAACCCATTTCATAATAATTTTGAATCCCCACTTTTTATTGACATTCTCGAATGAACCTTTGTTTCACTACACTGCACTTTCGTTGGTTTGTACGTTGCTTTATCGTCGGGGTTACAGTACCTTGTTTTTGGCGGTGAGCTTTTACCGGTTGAATTTGGCTTGACGGCGACGTCCTCTTACGTCCCTGGACCTGTCGTCTGAACGGGTGTCTTGAAGCGGTTTTACATAAAGTTGCGGAACCAAAGGGGTGTAGTACAAGAAGTTGGTTTGGGGACACACATGAACCGCTGTAAATAAATGTATTACAGCATTAATTTCTAACTCTTCCTACAATTCATCAAAAGCTAAAACAGGAGTTTATTCTGTTATTTAATTTAGATTTTATCTTGACGTTCTGATTTCCTTCTCAAAATTTAACAGATTTAAAACAAATTTACTTGCCAGAGTGTCATTAATCTACAATGCAACTTTATGAAAACACTCGTAATAAATTAATATAATGCTTTTAGAAAAATGAATACTTCATTAATTATGATGTTAACTTTTATGATATTTTCGTTTGGTTTGCAAAATCAAATATAATTTTTCATATAGTAGCTCGGCTAGTATTGTTGGAAACTTGTGCGCTAGCCAACATTTATTTCATTCATTATTTATGAACTATAGGACGCAATCCAAGTGTAAATAACGGGCATTCGCCCAAAACTGCTCAGAACCTTAATTAAAAATGAACATTCCAGAGTTTATGATTTGATTTACCTACAAATACAAGTCCAAAAACTAGTATCAACTGAAATTATGAATTTATCACCTAATAAAACAAGACACTTTATTACACAATAAAAGAAAAAAATATTGAAAATTTCACTTTAAGGAAAGATAATGTTTGCCTTATAAGATTCACCTTTAATTAAATAAAATTAGTAGACACATAGAAAATAATTTAAATTGTATTAAAATTTGAACATTCATTAATATTAATTTCCTGGAGAAGAAAAACTTTCTTCTTCATCTATTAAGATTTCTATCATAAAAAATTTACTAAATCATTCAAAAGCCTTAATGACATAAGAAAACAGAGTCTGAAAAATATAAATTAAAAAATGTCATAAACTCAATATGAACAATTCTTAAAAGTTTCATTCCAATTTAAAGGCTATCTTCCTGACTTGCAGCAATACTCTACGATAATATATCTCCAGAAACAATAACTCAATGTAACGTAACTGAAAACTTTCCATACTTCTGTAGAAAAAAATTTATAAGTATCTTCCATCACTAATAAAATCAAAAGGATTATTCTCAATCAATATTATTAACTTGAAAAATAACAGGCTTAATTAATTCAATACTCTTATGGAAGTTTCAAAATTGATTGAAAATTCCCTAAATTATATTTTAACCTTATTTTACGTACCTTAGCGGTTATTTGAAGAAACAATTATTCGTACATGATGAAGAAACACAATTAAACCTTTCAGGACATGGCACTACTAGTAAATTTAAACATTAATAAAAAATAAACTTGCTCCTACATTAACTACTGAAATAAACTTATAAACCTGCCCAAAAAGGGGGAAACATAGTGACTACATCTTTACTCTCGTAGTGCTCCTAGCAAAGTGTCCTCCGGAACGTAATCTGGTCTCTCGACTGGGGAATCCCCACTACTGTATTTAGAAACAGGTCTCCTATTGGGCGAATGGAATCAATTTGACCAATCGTCGCGTGGCTTCTACAGCCTTTGGACCAAATAGTAACTGCCAAATCGGTAGTTTGTTATAATTTCAATGCTTGCTGTTTTCCAACTTATCGCATTTTATGTCGCGACAAGAAGGCTAAGTTTTAGAGATAATTCCATAATCTACATTCCTCGACGACTCGGAGCCACAATTTTTAAATATCTATCATGGGAAACTCGAAGTCATGGCCGTTCATAATAGAGAGAGAAAATAATTTATTTCGCTAACTCACTTACAATAATGGCTCTAGTCTATTGCGTATTAAATTTACTATTATAACGTGGGAAAAGGCCTGAATTAAAGAGAGTGCCCGGCACAGTTTCAAAATGTTAATAACCTTAAAGCATTACTAAATCTCATAAGGAAATAATTGTAAAAGAAGCAAGCTAAATAGTACAAGTAATTATAATAATTCAAGTACAAGTTATAATTCTATAACTGACTTACCTTTCAAAGTTGAATTCAAAATTTCATCACTGCTTGAATAATCTTTTTGGACATTTTGACACAATCACAACATCACAAAACACAATATTACTTTCACTCTGCACTGTCTGCAGACAACAGACAGCTGACAGACAAGGACTAGACAAGAATAATTATTCCATTCACAACAGAAACGGCGCCAACTTCAATACATAACCTCAAATCAAGTTCAGTCTGAATAAATGGCGCGAACGCGCAGACCCATGGGAGTGAACTATAATACTCCATTACACAAACGCCATCACATGATTGGTCTGTGGAGCTACTAAAGATGCTTGGACCATCTTACGCGAACGTACCAACATGAGTTGTAAAGATTTATAGAAAAGACCAACTTTGTGTTAAGGAATGAACCTATATATATATATATAATATATATATATATATATATATATATAATATATATATATATATGACCGGTAATATATATATATATTATACTACAACATTAAATCCAAATATTTATTTCATCTGTGCACACTTAGACATGTAAGTCTGATATATAGTTCTTAATTAGTAAAATACATTTTTTGTACTTTTCAAGACTTGTGCAAGTTTGATATCAATTTCAATATTTATATAACCTTTCGACGAGCTAGCTTTTTTAAATCTTGTTTCACTCGAAGCACTGAGGGCTCCCTAGATTTATATATTTCTCGTTAATTATCACTCACGTGCTGAAATTCACAAGATGATGATGGCGATCCAAATTTCCTGTCATCTTGGGTTTTCTGGTGGCCGAAGTTGTCTTCTCCAAGGAAATAAATAAATATCTGAATGACTTACGCCTTCCAAACCTGCACATCATTCAAATATCCAACCACACATTTGAAGAAGTTTAGGACAAGCTGAACCGTTTTATCCCAGAGTTAGATGCCTACTACAAAGCAAACCTCCTGAAGGTGAAAACTACAAAGACTGTAGTCTTTTTTTAGTGCTTTCCACCTCAAAAATAAAGAAGCCAATAGGGAGTGTAAAATCTTTTGGTCTTGCCAGCAATTGACACATGTAGCAGACCCAACTTACCTTGGTGTGCAGTTGGACAGAAGCTTGACATTCAAAGGTCACTGTGAAAAAACAAAAAAGAAGGTCAACTCCAGAAATGCACTTCTATGCAAACTGACTGGCTCTGCCTGGGGTGCTGATGCTCATACTCTGCATACAACAGTCTAAGGCCTGTGTTTCTCCACTGCAGAATATGCCTATCCTGTGTGGAGCCGATCAGCCCATGCTAAGAAGGTAGATGTAGCCCTCAATGAACGCTGCAGAATTGTTACAGGTCTGAAACCAACGAAAACTCACTACCTATATCAAGTCAGTGGGATAGCCCCTCTCCATCAATCCGAAGAGAGATAGCTAGTAGGACTGAGCGGATTCGACAGGTTAACGACAACAGACACCCAAAGTGTGGCGACACCCCTGCAAATCACCGGCTGAAGTCCCAACGCAGCTTTCTGACAGAGACACAGGAGCTGGGCTTCTCGGCTCCACAGGAGAGAATCAGATTATGGTATGAGAGTACAGATGCCATTGACTTTGTGTTGAGGGAGCAACTTCCAACAGGAGCAGAGCCATCATATGGCAAATGGAGAACTCTGAACTGCCTCAGAGCAGAGTGAGCCTGCACAAAAGAAAATCGCACAACTTGGAGGCAGATTGAGCACCCGTACTGTGACTGTGGCAATATCCAGTCAGATGACCACCTACTAAAATGCTGTCTTGCACCAGCATTCACTCGACAAGACCTCTTTGATGAAGAAGCTGTTAAAACAGCAGATTTTAATTTAGGCATTTAATCACCTATCACCTGACACGCATGAACGAATGAACCGAATGTGTTGGCTAAATCAGCAATATACAGTATTGATCATTAAGTCTTCAGAAATATTACATAATATTGAACAAGTACCTGCTGTTTCCCCTTGTACCAATATCCCACAAAAAAGAAAAAAAACAGTAGGAGATCATCTTTCTGAAAGAAATGATCTTCTAAAGCAGGCTGTGGGACAAATGTCAAAGAGAGATGAGGCAGCCGTTTTTGCCGATAGCTGGGCTGCCTCATTCAGGAAGCTGTCAGAGACTCAAAAAATTTTTGCAAAAAAGTCTATAGAGGACATTTTAGTCTTGGGACAACTGAATGCTCTGACTATCAATACAGTTGATATTAATTCTTCAACAACTGCTTCTCAACTTTTTTCAAAACCAGGTCTTCATCTTCACAAACCACTTCAAGATCAGAATCAAGAACTTACCATGATAATACCAGGAGATGGCGAAGGAGACACACCACGATTCAACAATTACTGTCAAATGGAGTTACTCCTGATAAAGTTTTTTCCAATTGCACAATTTAGTTTTCCATATTCAACTTTATTATTTTATTTAAACTAATGTTCCATAACTTAATAATGAATGTAGCCCACCCAGATAATAAATATTAATGAATGTTTATACATAGGCCTACTTTATTTTTCATTTTCCAACTCTATTCTTCTGTATTATTTTTTTTTTATTCTCAAACTTGATATTGTCCAATTATGATGAGAATGGTTTTCTTATACAATAGTCCACATTGATCATGTAAGCCAAACACTGGTGAGATGAAAGGTTAAAATATTCGAGAAACGTGAGTATTATTGTTAATTGTGCATCGATATTGCCAGAGTACTGCTCCTACTCCATTGAAGTAAGTAGTGAATTTTTCTCGTATTTCTTTTGCATTAATCTGTAGTCGAGTTTCTTGACACAGTAGGTTGAATTTCACAAAGCTGCAGAGAGTCAGATCTCCATGGGGCTAAATGAGTTTCACTGGTATTTGTGTCTTCAACATCAACACTCCCTCGCAAGTACACAGATGAATTATTTCTTCTCAAAAATTGTGTAAATAGCAAGTGGTAAGTGTAATTGTAGCTGCTTTTTCTGGGCTTGAATTTATAATATTTAAAAGTACACGAAATCTAGAAGCCAGTATGCCAAAGGCATTTTCAACTATTCGTCTTGCTCGTGAAATTCTGTAATTGAATATTAATTTATCGTTTGAGAGGGCTTCACCACTGTAGGGTTTCATAATGTTTTTTTGCAAAGTGAATACATCATCTCCAACAATAACAAGAGGCATTTTTTCAGGATAATTATCATGAAGATAGCCAGAGTCTGGGATTCTTAGCTTTTCATTTTTGAACCTGTCATAAAAAGTGCTGTTAGATAGCACTCCTCCATCTGATACACGACCATTAGCTCCAGCTTCAGCTACCAAAAACTCATAGTTGGCATTGACCAATGCTAATAAGACTATGCTGAACTTTTTTTATAATTGAAGTAGTATGAGCCTGAGTTTGCAGGCTTTTTAATTTCCACATGCTTTCCATCAATTGCTCCTATGCAGTTTGGGGAATTCCATCTTCTACTAGACTGTTCTGAGACAGTCATCAAATCATGTTCTGTTTTGGTATCTGAAACAAAATTACCAGAAATAATAAAAAAGTCGACTTCAGCTTTTTTAATCAATAAATCTTTTATCATAACCTAATATGTGAGTTGTAGCAGTGGCAAATATAATTTTTTTTGGGGGGGGGGCAAGGTATAAAAAATATAAGATGAAATTTTTTTTCAGTTTCATATTTAATTTTAAACAAAATTGAATGTAAGGTTGAGGGAATTTAAGTGGACATGATAATTTTTATCAGTTTTGCTGCTCATATATTCATAGGGTACCTAATTTGCACTGAACGCCCTTATTTTTACTTTACTGTCTGGCCATCAAAGATTCAAATTACTGTACTTAATTTACTTTATATTCATTATTTCGGTTGGTGGAGGGTGTTAATGCAATGCAGAGATTATACACATCTAATTCAGAAATAATTAATTGTTTGTGAAAGTTATTCTGTTCAATGTAACTATAATTACATATAAAGAAATACTATAAATACTATTGGCTTAAACTATAATAATTATAGATATTTTTTTATCTAAAATTATTTTAGATATGAAATAAAAAGTAAGATTTTTCATCTGATTGGTTCTTGCACAATTAATCACGGTTGAAATTTAATTGGGTTTTGTGCAACCGGCACAATATCTTTTAAAATAAATGCTTTTAAATATGTGGTAGAACACCTGTAGCCTTTTAATACTAACCTGAATATACTCCTTCAGAACGTTATTGATGGCAGTGCAAGTCTCGATTATTATTATACCACGACTTTGTGGAGAAATGGCAGTGAGAGATTTCAAGTCTTCAAAGCTCTGGCCACTTGCTAAAAACCTTAATGTTGCTGACAGCCTTTCATTTGATGTAATTGCACATCTCATTATAGTGTCCTGCTTTTCTATAAATGGTCGCACTTCATTTAATACATCATCATAGGTCACACATAACATCACATAGCTCATTTAAAACAATAAAATACATTATCTGCATAGCCTACAATACTTACACTGACAGTGTTGATGGGAAATGAAATTAGCAAAGACAGATTGACCATCTGTGGGAAACAAAGGCGAACCAAGTTGGCAGCTTAAGGACTGCACTACCGAGTCACAGTATGCATACAGTATGGAAACTTGGCTAGTATCCTGACGCAGTCAGTCTCCATCAGTCTCCATCGGTGTACTGAATGTTGAAGGAACGTTGCCAGCCTCCAAAGCCTCTGAACGTTGTCAGTCTCCATCAGTCTCCATCGGTGTACTGAACGTTGAAGGAGCGTTGCCAGCCTGGGAAGTAGTGGCACAGTCGCAGGAGATTGCTTGTGATGCCTGCACAGGTTGACTGCTCCGTTTCACTATCTCTCCAAGTGAATGCCTTCGGGTTGCTGCTGCATTGCTCGCCACTGCTCCTATTTGTTCTCTTTCCAGACGACCGTGAACCGAAACGAACGCTCTCACTCGCTCTCATTGTGAGCGCATAACGGGGAGCATAACGCAGTTTCTTGAAGTGTCACCCGGCAAACCAATTTTTAAGACGTTGTCACGTCAAAAATCCGCCATCTCGTTAGGAAGTGCCGCATTGTAATTATATTTAATTGACCGAGCAAATTTTGCATTTCAAGGATAATATAAAAGGAAAAAAAGCCTCCTTCATACACCAATATTACCATAAAAATCAGACTATAGAATTATTCATCATAAATCAACTGTCTAGTGGACTATAATACTACCCATTCAAAAACATCTTGAAAATGTATCTTTCCATTAACGTTAGTAGACAGTTGACTATAATACTAACCGTTCAAAAACATCGAACATCTTTAAAATTGTATCTTTCCATCAATGTTGTAGACCAGTGGTCGCCAAACATTCGATCGTGAGCTACCGGTAGCTCGTGGGGTAGTTTTTGGTAGCTCACAGAAATGCTCTTGCAAAAGAATGTCGTCCAGTTTGAATATAAAAACTATTCCAGTCTAAAGAACATCAATGATAAAAAATCCTCCACAGCACCACAGCAATAATCAAGAATATGTTACAATTCTTTCAGACTTGAGACAACAGTTTGATCAACAATCTCAAGATTTTGAAAGCATATCAAATATGGTACAATTCATCAACTCTCTTTTGTAGAGATCTATGCAGAAGATTTTGCAGCTTGTGATCTGTGATGTACAACATTTTGGTGAAGATCAGGCTTCAGTTGAAACTCAATTTGTGGATTTTCAAAATGATCTGTCTCTCAGATCACTCTCTACAACTGGAAAAATTTGGCCTGAAGTCCCCAAAGAATAATATCCAACTATTATTCAAGTTGAATTGAGGTTGAAAGCTATGTTCAGCTCTACCTATTTGTGTGAAGCATCTTTTTCAAGTATGAAATTCATAAAAAATCGATGTAGGAACTGATGAACATTTGGATAACTGCATCAGAATGGCGGCTACAACATACACTCTAAACATCAAGAAAATACTTGATGTCCAAAAAGAGTTCCACTGCAGCTCTCATTGGAATGTACATTTCAACTTTTGTTATACTTTTTGCTTTGAGATAAGTAGATTTCAACACTGTAAATACATCTTTATTGGCAATTAAAGATACTTTCTTCAGTGTAATATTCCTTGCTAGCTCACAGGGTTTTATAAATGCTATTATAGCTCACAGGCTCATAAGTTTGGCGACCATTGTTGTAGACAGTTGCAGTCAGACCTGATAACAGCGCTTACACTCACATTCTGGGACGACACATCACAGTACGATATAGGGCAGAAATCTCTATGTTTATTTAGGACTTTTTCTAGACATTTTTAATTGATAAATTATTTATTAATTTTTGAGAGAACATAACATTAGGTCAATGTAACTCATTGTGCGCGAGTTATACTGTTCACAGAACTACTAGTAGTATTGATGGGAGGTTCGGATCACTTTAATGATCCGGATCAATTGATCTCGTTCACTGTCACGAGACAATCAGAAGACCGGGATTGGAACTTTCTAAGGTCACGTGACGTGTCTATATAGTATTTGCGCCATGTTAAAAGCATTGGTAGGATCTTAGACCATTTATAGAGTAGACACGGCCATACTAAAAGTCGTTGAAGCCAACATCTCTACTGCCAAATTCGCCCACGTCGACGTCACAACAGTTTGTTGTGTAAGTTAGGGAACTATAAATGTTTATATAAACATCGTTTAACAATAATCATAATTTATTTGAGTAAATATTTGATATTCAGAGACTAATTTATTGAAGGATCTGAAATTACTAATTAAATTCATTAACAGTCCAATCCATCAATTGCCAGATCACTCAGTCAGAGGTTCAAGGACTGCCAACCTGTAAAATTTAAGGGCGGAACCCTCTTCAGGAAATCTACACTCGGCAGATTACAAAAGATTTAAGAAGAATTAGATGTTTTGCAAATGATATTTTTTGTTCGTTTTTGCTTGGAGAATACCGTGGTGGTACTGGGGTGGTACTTTTGAGATACTCTGTATAACAGCGAAAGATAGTCACTATCCATGCCAAGGTGGTTATTGTAGGCCTAAAATATGTATTGAAATACAGCTCTTAAAAGTTTATAAACTTTTCATCAATGAGCATTGAAAAACTTTATTGAGCTTGTCAGGCTTAAAGTTGAAGGATTATCAGAGTGGAGAAAGTGATAACTCATTGGAGAACGTGATAAGGCGCCAGTCATCACCCTCTCATTACCCTTGCACAAGCCTAAGAGATCATGTGGGCACAACCCTCAGAAAGAAAATCAATCAAATAAAAAAATCTATAACTTATTTTCACCTACCTTGTAAGTTGACCGCCTTGTTGATATAAGCTTTTTTGGTGGATTCGGAACATTAAATAAAGTTGGAATAGCATTTGGCTTCAACTTTCTCCACTCATCTGCTCGATGGAGCTCCCACTGATTTTCTTCAAAGTGGTCCTGTATAGAATAAAATTAGAATTAAACAGCTGAGGATAGAAAGGTAATCAACCCGTATTAATATAAAGCAAAAGTATAATCTAACATCTGCCTATGCTTCCAAATTCCCAGATATTATTTATTTGTTATGTACTATAAATGTTTATATAAACATCGTTTAACAATAATCATAATTTATTTGAATAAATATTTGATATTCAGAGACTAATTTATTGAAGGATCTGAAATTACTAATTAAATTCATTAACAGTCCAATCCATCAATTGCCAGATCACTCAGTCAGAGGTTCAAGGACTGCCAACCTGTAAAATTTAAGGGCGGAACCCTCTTCAGGAAATCTACACTCGGCAGATTACAAAAGATTTAAGAAGAATTAGATGTTTTGCAAATGATATTTTTTGTTCGTTTTTGCTTGGAGAATACCGTGGTGGTACTGGGGTGGTACTTTTGAGATACTCTGTATAACAGCGAAAGATAGTCACTATCCATGCCAAGGTGGTTATTGTAGGCCTAAAATATGTATTGAAATACAGCTCTTAAAAGTTTATAAACTTTTCATCAATGAGCATTGAAAAACTTATTGAGCTTGTCAGGCTTAAAGTTGAAGGATTATCAGAGTGGAGAAAGTGATAACTCATTGGAGAACGTGATAAGGCGCCAGTCATCACCCTCTCATTACCCTTGCACAAGCCTAAGAGATCATGTGGGCACAACCCTCAGAAAGAAAATCAATCAAATAAAAAAATCTATAACTTATTCTCACCTACCTTGTAAGTTGACCGCCTTGTTGATATAAGCTTTTTTGGTGGATTCGGAACATTAAATAAAGTTGGAATAGCATTTGGCTTCAACTTTCTCCACTCATCTGCTCGATGGAGCTCCCACTGATTTTCTTCAAAGTGGTCCTGTATAAAATAAAATTAGAATTAAACAGCTGAGGATAGAAAGGTAATCAACCCGTATTAATATAAAGCAAAAGTATAATCTAACATCTGCCTATGCTTCCAAATTCCCAGATATTATTTATTTGTTATGTACCATAATTATTTATTATAGCCAATTGAACAAATGATGGGATGTTTTTAAGATATCTTGAAAAGTTAATTTCAGATGTTTTCTCATAGATTTCAATATCAAGTATAATTATAATAAGTATTATTTTCATCCTGTAATAATATTTCATTTACCGTAATGAAATAAACAAATAAATTTTGAACTAAGTTTAATACCAATTCGTAACCTTAAAATTGGGAACCGAAAGCATCATTACTTTTAATGTTGAATAATAAAGTTATTAAAATTTAATTAGGACATTACAATGCTTTATAAAACAATTTTATTCTAATTCTTTAAAATCAAATGAATAAATTAAGTAACACTCACCTCACAAAGTCTGGAATTTGATGTTGTCTTCCATTTATCACGTCTGCAATTTTTAAGCCAAATTGCCTTTCTTTTTTCATCTGTAGGAAATCTGAACAAGCGAAACCCTTTCTCTGTTTTATTGACACAATTTGGTGCCGAGCACCCCACCATAATGAATTAGAATTATTAAAAATATCAAAATATAATCACCACTGTCAAAGCAAAGCATTACAAGCAGTTGAATGGAATGCTTAAATGCTATGACTCAAAATGGCGACTGCGTGTACCCAGTCTTTATAGTTCCTTAGTGTGTTTGTGATGTTTAACTTAGGGTGTTTAACTTGTTGAACAATGCATTGTTGTTAGCTTGGCTGTGACGTCAATATGGGAGGATTTGACAGTGAATGTTGGCTTCAGAGGCTAGACTTCCCAGCGTGTCTACTCTATAATTAATGGTCTAAGGGTTGGATAAGCGTTTTATTGACGGGCGTTTCCATTCTGTACTTATTCTGTGACCGAGTGTCGATTGAGAAGCTGACTGACTTTTGATAGTAAATTATCGATAGTGAACAAATATCGAGAAAGGAGGATTTCTTCATTCTTCAATTTTATTATTTAGTTTTTTCATCGGGTCTTTGATCTCAGAGGGCTAGAAATTTTGTAGTTTTAGTAATTTATTGGTTATCAATCACTGTTTTAAATAAGCTCATATAATTTTTATTATTACAAACAAAATTAGAAATTATTTTAATGCCAATTGTTTTTTTCTTGGTTCGATGCAACATAACCCTATTTTAGTTGAGTAGTACTAACTTACCGGTAGCCTTTAATAAATATTAATTATCAAAGTATTTCACCAATTTACTCATAAGTTTACTTAAAAGCTAAGAATTTTGTTGAGGTTTATGTTTTGTGCGTACAAGTTATTATTCGAATGGACGCTTTAATTATTATTTTAGGTTATAATATTGTAACTTGAGCTCATCATCAAGCACAATCGTTTTTAGAAACGAATGAAGCAGTTCAGGTAAGTTAACTGTATATTATTTCTAATTTACCTTTTTAGTTTCCAGTGTAATAACAAATTTGATACCAACATAGCCTTGAGCATACCTTTGAAATACTTACTGCGATTTGCATGACGTTGACAGCAGCTGCAGAATCTTCAACCAGCACATGAATGCTTGAAACCTATGCTGTCATAGTCATGCAAATCGCAGTAGTGGGCACTAGGTTTCAATACTTGAGTAATGCATTATTTACTTCTGTATTAAATAAAATCATGTACGGCCCTAGGTAGGTAATACAGATTGCATTTGTACATGGTTTCATTTAATAAAGGGCGTCTTAGGCGCTCTGAATTTTTTGCTGGTTTACAGGATGCATTGTCTCTTATTATAGGGTAAACTATATGAGCGAAATAGATGCTCCCAAAAAGACCAACCTATTCAAGACCCATGCATCCTGAAGATGGTAGTCGTCTTCTAAAGTTGGTATGTCTTCTTCTATAAAAGCGGAAAATATACCACTGAACTTTTTTGCTTGTTAACAGAAAGCATTGTCTCTCACGGTAACTCTATAGTAGCGGAATTTTCCCACATAAGAGACTATGCGTTTCTTAACAAAAAATAACTGCGATCGAAACTCCGCCGCGTGTATATTCCACCCTTATAGTAGGGGCCTTACATTACCCTATTGGCTAGGAATAACTTTATTCATAATAAATAAAGGTTGTCTTTTTACTGGGGTTTCAATTTTAGTTGAAAAAATAATAAGTCAGTCTAATTTTTGACAACTTTTAATACCCTTGTTTATGCCCTTTCGAAATCACAGAACTCAGCAATTAAATTTTCAAACCAAGAATATGATGCCCATAATAAATGTTTATGAAACCATCCTTCTTTGCGCATCCCCGAGATCTGGTGTAATTCAAATTTATTATGTGTAAACTCTGATAAAGTTCAGAATTAACTATCAGTTATAATAGAAGACTGACTATGAATGAGGAGAAAGTGGCAAAGTTTCTGGGCTTCACACTTGACACTTGCCTTAGTTGGTCCCAGCATATTGACATTGTTGCTAGCAAGCTGAATAAGGGAGTCTTCTTAATTAGAAAACTGAGGGCATATGTAAGTTTGGATGTTTTAAAGGTGATTTATTACGCTCACATCAATTCTCATTTTTCATATGGCCCCATACTTTGGGTTTCCAGAGTTTACAGTGCTAGACTTTTTAGAATACAGAGAAAGGCAATCAGACTGATTTGTGGGCTTTCTAAGCGAGCACAGTTTGATGAGCATTTTCTGGGAATATTGACTCTACCTTTAATACCTATTTGTTCAACAGAGCCTTATTTATGTTAAGGAGAATTTGGAGAAGTTTGTGGAGCAGGGGGTAGTTCATAGCCATAACACTAGAAATAGGGGTAATTTGACTACTTATCGGTATACCTATTCTAGTACACAAAGAACATTTCTATTTTTATCAATAAAATTTTTTAATTCACTTCCTGAAGATCTTAGAAATATAGAGAACTAGCAGGTAACCCGTGCTTCGCAATGGTTTTACTTAAAACTTGACGTAATGAAATCTAGAAGAATTCAAAATAGGCCTATATACCTTATATACCTTATATACCTTATATACCTTATATACCTTATATACCTCCTTCTTCATCCATTACCCACATCTGTGGGATCGATGGCGTCATTATACAATAAAAACAACACTTTTATACTCAAGTCAAGATCAAGATGGCAGAAAGTGACTAAGTAGTTAAAATTTGAGTCAGATCATCACTCATGTATTCACACACTTCATAGTAGGCTCTGACTCTCATAAATCCGGTCACCACTCTCTCAAAATCACGCAAATCCAACTGCTTCACTCCTGCAGGCAGTCTATTGAAGTAGCGTAATGCTGCACTCCCATAACACACCTGCGACCTCTGAAGACGTACCCTCGGGATGTCAAGCAGCTCTCGATGCCTAGTGTTGTGATGGTGCACATCATTCCGAGTCAACAAACCATGCTGACTCTTCTTGACATGCAGCAGGCAGAGAAGAAGGAAGTGGCTGACAACTGTCATAATACCCAGTCTTACAAAAAGGGGCTTGCAGTGTGCTCGATGTTCGCTAGCAGTTATAATCCGTGCAGCCCGTTTCTGCAGCTTAAGTACTTCCACCACCCTTGCTGAATGACCCCACATGAGCAGACCATAGGAGATATGGCAGTGGAAAAGTGCATGGTAAGTCATTACCAGATATGCCTCTGTCACATGTCCCCTCAGCTTCAGCAACAAGAAACAAATTCGCGACAGCCTCCTGGTCACTTGTTGGATGTGGCTAGCCCAGTTCAGTTTTGAGTCCAAGACAAACCCTAACAGCTTTACAGGGTCCTGTTCAGCTGGCAGGCTGCGAGACAAACTGCAGATTATGTTTTGTGTCTTGTTCTCATTCAACTGAAAGCGATTCGCCTGGAACCATGAGGTTGAAGATTGGAGATGCTCTGCTGACAGTTCTAGCACATGCTGTAGGTCCACTCCAGATGACAATAAGGACGTATCATCAGCAAATAGCAGAGTCGAGCCGTTGTTGTCCAAGTCATTTATCATTATGATAAACAGGATTGGTCCCAGTATTGAACCCTGTGGCACTCCAAAATTCACAGGAAGTGGGCTGGAAGAAGCTCCTCCAAGAGACACCACTTGTGCCCTCCCAGTCAGGTAGGAATTCAATAGAGACAAAGCTGAGTCCACAATCCCATAGTAATGGAGCTTATCAGACAAAATTCCATGGCCAACGCAGTCAAATGCTCTGCTTAGGTCACAAAGAGTCAGTGCTAGGGATTCACCATCCTCAAATGCTGAACCAATCCGTTCAGCAACCCGATTTACCGCATCAAAAGTAGACCTCCCTCTGCGAAAACCGAATTGCATGTTTGAAAAAAGGTTATTCCTCTCAAAGAAGTCCTCAAGTTGGGCTTGATGACTGCTTCAACCACCTTACCAAAGATTGGAGTGATGGATATAGGCCTGTAGCTGTTTAGGCTCTGGTGGTCACCCTTCTTGTAAACCGGAGTGGTTCTAGATGTTTTCAAGAAGTCTGGAAAGATGGCAGTCCTCAGGCAATCATTAACTGCCACAGCAAGTGGATCAACAATTTCCTCAATCACCTCATGAAGCATGAATGCAGACATTCCATACACATCATGACTTTTCGATGGCTTGAATGATTTGACAATCTTCCTCAGGGCCAATGAAGTGATGGGGCGGAAGAAAGAGAGGCGTGCATGCACTGCTGGAACTCGTGCAGCCAGTAGTTCAGCAGGGTCTGCAGCAGCAGTGGGCAGTTCACCTACAATGCTATTCACTGATTCAATGAAGAAATCATTGAATGCATCCGGACTCGCAAACTCCAATTTTCTCACTGGCAAGGAACGATGAGAATTTATAACATCCCAGGCTGCCTTGCAGCGGTTTGGAGCATTGTCAATTTTGGCTGCTGTTGCTACCTTCCTAGCCAACTCAACTTGCTTCTTGTAGATGGATTTAGCATGTCTATATCTCCTCCTGTCACCATCATCACCACCTTCACACCTATTTTTTAGAGCCAACAAATTTTTAGGGCCTATAAGAATCCTCGGTTGATTAAGAATTTATATGCTGCATTTCAAGTAAATCAGTATGACCACCTTTCAATTAAAAAAAGAAGTTGGATTCAAAATGGCGGAAAAAATTTGGGTGTGACGGTAAACCAGTTTTTATCATTCGAAAAGGATCCCCAATCATACCGATCTTCTAATTTCCCTTTTAAGAGAAATCTTCTGCTGCCTTCCATACAAACTGGAAGCATGACAAATAATTGAAAACTTGACAAACTGAAAACTTGATGTAATCAAATCTTGAAGAATTTCAAATCGGTCTATAACCACCCTCGGTTAAGCAAGTATCTATATGCAAAATTTCAAGTTAATCAGTCCAGTAGTTCTGACGTGATAATGCGTCAAACACAATTTCCCTATACACCTGTATAGGCTACGTTTATAATCCAGTTCTTTCCTATAGAAGATGATACATGGATGGATGATCATTGTTATTTTACTAAAAGATAGAATAAGTTGGATAGTTTCCCTTTCAGAGGGAGTTTTGATAACCCACAAAACTCATTTTTCATTTGAAGATATACCGTATGGTAACGAAAAGGTGCATATGACCTTATTTTTTGCTCAGCTTGCCAAAATACCCCTTATTCCAATATTAAAAATTTCGACTGACTGTACAGTGAGTCAGTCATTCTATCAGGGCTCGAATAATTTTGAAACTTTAATTAAATAAAAATGGAAGAATATAATTTCTTTATGTAAATAACAACACCTTCATTCAAAGACATATTAACTGCATGCGTTTTCATATTGCCGATACAGCATTGATGAAACTGTAGACGTTTATTTAGCACTTTGTCTCAAAAATTGTTCTAGCTGAAAAATTAATAATGCATGCCACGTGTAGGCCTAAACATTGCATCAGGAAAACGAAGTTTCAAAACTATGTTTTTCAGGTAGAAAGCAATATAAAAACAGATGTTCCTTTTTTAATTTCGACCATATGATTTGGTGATCCTAATGAAATCGAATGTACCATTAATGAAATTTAAACATTAATTCTGAAAAATCTAGAAGGAAAATTAAAATTTGTGCTTCGAGGTGCACGAGATTGATATTTTTAGAATCTATGTGCAAAATTTTGAGATCAAATCATTCCCGTTTTTCCGGTATGCAATCCACAAGTTTACATGTTTTGATGCGAACAAACGAACACACGAACAAGCACAACCCTACTCTATCTTATTATATAGAAGATGGAACTTTTAAAAATCATATGAAACGTTTCTTAACAGCTAACCCTTTAAACAAGATTGAAGATTTTTATACATTAGCTAGGAATATTCGGTTATAAGTTGAAAATCAGGTGACATATTATCATAGGGTACTGATAGTGTAACTTACTGATGTAATATATTTGTATTTTGTATCATGTTGTATGTATTTCACACTTGTACTGTATCTGAAGACCTCAGAATTTGCTGCAATAAAGATTCTATTCTATTCCCCTTCTAAAAAACCTTACTGGATGTAACCTAGTCTTGTATTAAAATGTGCTTGGATAAAGGGGGGGCGCGACAGTCGAGACCGACGACATTCGAGGCCTACGTCCGTAGAGGACAGTTTTACAGTCCTCTACGGTCGTAGGCCTCGACTGTCGGGAGTGTACGAAAATTAGAGTGGCCTTAACTGTCGCCTAACGCAGGCGACATTTGAGGCCACTTTTTTCAGGAGTCCTCTACCGTCGCTGGCCTCGAATGTCGCTGGTCTCGACTGTCGGGCCTGTACAAAAATTAGAGACTCGCTTGCAGCAGGCGACAGTTGAGGACACATCCTACTGCGATTCCAGACAAAATACATTTTATAATGATTATAACTTCTGATTTGTTGAAAACTAAATAATGGAAACTTCCTTCATAAAAAAAGCATATGAACATTGAAGGTAGATAGTGCTTATCCTTGAAGGATTTTCAGAACGATCATCTTTGTGAAGAATTACAGCTTAATCAGTCGAGTATTTCAAGCGTGATGAGCTCACATATAAACAGACAGAAAGACAGACACCATCTCGTCTTATAAATGGATAGAAGATAGATAAATATTTAGATTTGTCAATGAAGGAGGCCTAATGCAGTAGTAATGGATTCCCATTACTTGAAAATATGTTTAGGGACCATCATCCAAGTACTGGAATGTATATGACTTGACCACCTTTGTTGACGAAACTCAATTGGAGGATGGAAAGATGCTGGTATCTTTATTTTACATGCTGAACTTTCAAAGTTACACGAATTTAAAGTTATAAAGAATTCAAAAGTTACTAAATTAATAAGCTTCAGAGAATAGAAAAAGGTTATATACAGTAGTATGATGCTTAGAGTAATGAACAAATTTACCTTTTTATATAATCTAGGAAGTTGATTTGAAAAATCAACAACTTTACATAAACATTCTTCCTTAAAAATATTTTTTACTGTGTTTTTGAGGGGGCGCGACAGTCGAGACCGACGACATTCGAGGCCTATGACCGTAGAGGACTATTTTACAAAACAGTCCTCTACGGTCGTTGGCCTCGACTGTCGGGAGTGTACGAAAATTAGAGTTGCCTCAACTGTCGCCTAACGCAGGCGACATTTGAGGCCACTTTTTCAGGAGTCCTCTGCCGTCGCAGGTCACGACTGTCGGAGCTGTACAAAAATTAGAGTGGCCTCAACTGTCGCCTAACTCAGGCGACATTTGAGGCCACTTTTTCAGGAGTCCTCTACCGTCGCTGGCCTCGAATGTCGCCGGTCTCTACCGTCGCTGGTCTCGACTGTCGCAGGACTCTTCTGTCGTTTGCCTCGTTTGACATCGACCCGATAAAGGGCTAAATAAGCTCAGTTCTAGTTTCTAAGACAAACTGTCCTAACAACTGGATGAGAACATTTTATAAACAATATGGAGCAAAGGAAGACATTATTTAAAAAAATAACTTTTTAACTCAGTTAGTTCTTATAAGAATTTTGTGGTGCTAAGTTACATCACCTTAACTTGTTTTTCATCCATGGTTTTAATTTTTCTTTGACAACTCAATATTTCATCGTTTTAAGTGATGATTGCATGAAATATTTTCAACCCATTTATTAATTTTATCCAACTAAATTCAAAATTTATAGTTTGCAAGTTTATTTTGAATTAAACCTTTAGTATTCTATCTATCAATGTTATTGCATCCGTGTCATTTGTAACATAGGCCCAAATAAAATTATAGAATGAAGTAAACATGAACATCAAGAAAAGAAAACTGTATCAATAAATTTACGAGAATCAAAACTTTTTATAGCCTAGAATAAAAACATTCACCAGGACGATAAGAGAAGGCATTATAAGTTGAAATTGGTTCGTTTTAAAATGGAAATATAGCATTGAATTTTTAAAGTTGTTGAATTTATGCCATATTGGAAATATTTACTAGTTTGAAGAAATGCGTTTTCAAATGCTATATTCATTAATGACAAAATTCCCCTATTTCCCCGCATTTCAGTTGAGGATTTAATCACTTATTCATCTGGGAGAAAGCTTGTCATGTCTAATGAAAGAGGGAGTTTGTAGGTAATATCGATTGAGGTAGTATAGACAAGTATTATTCACACCAAGTCCATTTTTTATATTACTCAAGTTACAGCCTTTAAATAGGTAGGCTAAGTAAATTTTTTATTCGAATTCAGGTATTCTGTTTGCCAATACATTGTAAATTTTCAATGTGTCTTTTGCACTTCTTGATCATTGTCTCTTCCTTTGAAAGGTTTGGCTTTTTAGTGGTAGGCCTAGTTAGCTTGCTCTCGTGCCAATTTTAAGTTATTCTAAGTTCATGACTTGGATAAAATAATTTTCAACATAATCCCAATTTTCTTGACCATAACTATTTTTAGCATACAAAAACTATTAAAATGTAAACGCATAAATTGTGATGTGTTGACCATAAAAATATAATATCAGACTGAAGTTTATACGGCTTCAGCTCATACAGAAGAAAGTAAGGATAAAGGTTCAAAAATTATTCATTAGCAAAATGAGGTAGGCTACCGTTTGTTATCTTTCGTATTGTACTTATGTACTTCTTCGTAATTCCTAATTGTAATTTGTACTAATAATCGTATGCACTAATTTCATATTTTTCAATGCCCTTATTAATAAAGCTATTACCCTATCTAATATTATACTAAAACTGTTCTATGCAATTTGTTCTAAAATTATTTTTGATTGAAAATTATTCTTCGATTTTGTTTTTTATTCAACATTTTCAGAATGGCGGATCCAGTATTAATGTTGGGATGTTTAGCCTTCACAATGATTGTGCTCGTGAATTTCTCTGTGCATAAATTAGAGGAAGGACATGTTGGAGTCTATTACAGGGTACATTATATTTTTATCTAACCCATTATTCAATCTTAATTGTTATTATTTTTTCCTTTCGAAACAGAATGCACTAATAATTAATGCATTTCAATGGTGATTATATGATTGTCAATTTTAATATTGTGTTTGAGATTGATATAATACACCCACCCTATTGCTATCTACATTCAGATTTCATTCCATAATCATCAATCTTTTACAAAGAAGAGCTTGAAATAAACAATCTACTGTTTAGAATATCCAGTATGTATTTAATGCACTTTAAAAGTTGATAGAAAATTCATATTGCTTTCAAACTAATCAACTTTAATTTTTAAAAATCGCATTATTTGACATTTCAATTTGAATTATTTAAACATTATAATTATATTATAATCATCATTGTAAAACAACCTTTTCAAGATAATCATGTTCGGTACTCATATTTTCTATATAGAGGTGCTATATTATCATAGTTGGTTCTATTTCTATTGAAAGTTTTTCTATTTTCACAGGGTGGAGCTCTTTTATCCAAAGTCAGCCATCCTGGATTTCACTTGATGATTCCATTTATCACAACATACAGATCTGTCCAGGTAACTGGTCTTCTAATATTCACGTGATCAAAAACTGCATTTCCTAAAATAATGTCTTTATTTTTCTTGAGGGTAAAATTCATTTTTATGTTTGAATGAAATCAAGATGAATTGAAATCGAATCCAAGATAATTGAATGCTTTATTTTTTGCATCTGATACGATGTGTAGGATTTGATGAGTGTGTAGCTCATGAAAACATCGTTATGTGATTGATGAGATATTCATTCATTCATTCTTTCATTTATTCATAGACAATAGATACAATGCAGGTAAAAACAACAGGCATTCGCCCAAAACTGCTTTAAACCTTAATTTGGAATACACAGTCTAGAGGTTATGTAAATGATAACTAAATTTACACACTATTGAAGAGATTGTGAGGATATTGATGATATTAATAAAATATTAGACAATTTAAAGTAATATTAGGGTCTGTGGTACAAGGGTATTTTTTCTCATTGTCATGGGGTAAAGTTGTGCTACATAGATCTGACTCGGTTCAGGCTATAAATTTTATGTTTACTCTCTAGAATCCTGTATCATAATAAATCAATATACAAATCATCACAAACAAAATACAAATTAAAAAAAAATAACAGGCTAGGTTTTGTACTAATCTTAAGAGTCTGTAAGAAAGTGATCCGGAATAAGGTTTATCATTCTAGTTTATCATTCATATAGATCAGCTGTTTTCTTAAACATTCAATATTAATGTGATATGTGACATCACGGGCTTGAAATGATAATTATTGACAATTGAGTTGAAAGTGCGAGGAAAATGATATTCATATTCTATCAAGTATTCATTTACGGTTTTTATATTATATAAGAATAGTTGGCGAATTGTCATTACCTTAGTCAATAAAAACCATTTCGGTTGGGTACAATCTAGGTTTGTTTATAATAATTTTAATGATCAGTTTAAAAAAAAGTGAAATGAAATTATTTTTATAAACTAGAAATGAATTCATTTTCATTCTACTACTACATAATGCATATTTATTTGAATCAACTATGGTTAATTGAATTACTTGTAATAGTCAGTAATTCATCAATTACACTACAGTTGGCTCAATATCTTTATTACAGGTTACTCTGCAAACGGATGAGGTAAAAAATGTACCTTGTGGAACCAGTGGAGGTGTGATGATTTATTTCGATAGAATTGAAGTTGTCAACATTTTGCGTCGAGAAAGTGGTTTGTACTTTGTATATCTCTCATCCATCAATAGATAGCTTTATCTATGCATTCGTCGATCACAGAAGTTGGTTTTACAGAAGTTGGAATGAAAAAAAAAACAGTTGCTAGCCAAGCGGCTTTCTTACCAGGCACTCTGAACAGCCTCACTGAACCTAGCGCCGCAGTGCAGGATGGTTTCTCACAGCTTGGCGTTGTTGTCATTTGAGATGGGTGTCTGGCTAGGAAGTGTTTCGGCCGCATTGCAGGATGACTGTTAACGGTTGCCGGAAGATCAACAGCTGGGTTTTTCTCGTTATTTTTCGTGATAGAGAAATTCTGATTGCAGATTCGTTCTCAGCGACCCCAAGTTTAGCCTGAAGGCTCAGAATGTCAACAATGTTCTTAAATAATCAAAAATCATCATGAAAACTAATTAATATGGTAGTACACCACGTTTCTGGGAACTTTTTAATGGTGACTGGAGTTATTATTGACACACAGAAATCAAAATAATCGTGAGAAAGAAAACTGCTGATGAACGCGAATGAGACCGTCACTCCATTGTTCTGTTGTCTCGGCTGCTTGGCTGAGCCTGGCTGGAGGGATCAAATAACCGACTGGATTGATCTTTCGTCTGTCCGCTAGGTAAGGCGGAACTACGTCGACCATTGCTGGGTAGAAGATGTTACTGCGGCCGCTCGCATTCCCACCAACGCTGCTATTATTTGCTGTCTCAGCGCCTAGTCCGAGTCAAACAAGCATCCAGCCTGCACTGCGGAGCTAGGTTGAGAGACCGGGTTCGATTCCCGGTCTGGGCACTGTTTTTTACTTTCCTTGCCCCATTACCATAGGTAAGGAAAGTATTGCTTTCCGAAAAAAATTAAGGTACCCAAATTTGTAAATTTCTATACGTTTCGAGGTCCCCTGAGCCCAAAAAAGTGGTTTCTGGGTATTGGTCTGTATGTGTGTGTGCATGTGCGTCTGTGTACACGATATCTCATCTCCCAATTAACGGAATAACTTGAAATTTGGAACTTAAGGTCCTTCCCCTATAAGGATCCGACACGAACAATTTCGATCAAATGCAATTCAAGATGGCGGCGAAAATGTTGTCAAAAACAGGGGTTTTCGCGATTTTCTCGAAAATGGCTTCAACGATTTTGATCAAATTCATACCTAAAATAGTCATCGTTAAGCTCTATCAACTGCCACAAGTCCCACATCTGTAAAAATGTCAGGAGCTCTGCCCCATTTAGGTAAAGTTTGATTTTAGATTCCCAATTATCAGGCTTTAGATACAATTTAAAAAAAAATCCAAATGGAAAAGATTGAGCATGAAAATCTCTACATTTAATGTTCTGTAACATTTTCACCTAAAATTTTAAATAAACTCAAAATTCGAGAAAATTTATTATTTCAGTTGCAAACTGTTGGCAACTGTTGATTCTATTAAATCATTCACTATGAAGAGATAGCAGACCTCGTGTGTCTCCAGCGTTATAGTCCTGTCACCAGCTGGCTTAGATCTTTGAATAGTAGACTTGAGATGCGCGGGAACACTAGCGTCAGGTGATAAATTTTCATAACGGCAAGGAAAGTTGTGTGAGTGCGCCATACCAGATTTTTTGGATATAAACTCAACGAATTTCCTATGCTATCTAGTTCTATATTCCTTAGTATAAGTCCTTAGTACCCATAAAGCTTTAATTGAATAATCGAAATTATTACTATTATTATAATATTCCAGCAGTTGGTAAACTGCAATAAATATTTCTAATTAATTTTCCACATTTGAATTCAATGGTTGATAAAATCCAAATTGAAGTTTATCCTTGTCGATTTATGATTCATAAATCTAATTGAGTTTAACAAATATTCTAGCTCTAAACCTCTAAAGAACACAAGAAAATTATCTGTCTTAAAAGAGTATGCTTGGGTTTGCCTATCAATGTGACAGGCATCAATGAAACTTGAAAAGAGAAGTAATTGAAGATGTTTTAGTTGAAATTAATCACTTTTCCGTTGCCAACTTGATTTATATTTTGGGTATTCTTTTTAATGAATTTTAAAATGGTTTTTATAGTAAATCACTGACAGGTTTGGATTTTCTCAGTTATCGATGTGTTCATTTTTTATTTTGCGTTAGAAATGCTGAATCTAGAAGTGGAAAATTTAATTAACTTTCCTTTTCTACACTGAATCCATGATTAGATTCTCAGGCGGTAAATATATTGGCTGTGTATAATACAAGAAGTCACAATCTCAGAACTCCTATAATTCCTGAGAATGACTCCTGCATGAGTTTTTCTAACTATATTAATGCAGCGTTGATTTTTCAAGAATAATTACAGTACCTTGATTGATTATCGTATAATCACAACCCTGTTACTACGCTTACAAATTCTTAGCGGTGAAACGTGATATTAATCATTTTTTCCGTTCACAGTTTATGATATGGTGAAGAACTATACAGCAGACTACGATAAGACTCTGATATTCAACAAGGTCCACCATGAGTTGAACCAGTTCTGTAGCAGTCACACGCTGCATGAGGTATATAACTATTTCTCATTCCCTCTACTCTCTTGATACAAATATCAATATAGAATTATAATTACAAATCGATTGACATCTCATTTTAAAAATTCAACGAATATCAAGTGAGAGACATGGCAGCTCTAGTGATTGGTGACCTATCTTTAGAGGGTTATGTAACGCTTTATTATTATTATTTGAAATAATCTAAAATTGCGAACTAATAACATGCAAAGTAAATGGAGATTGTTGTGTTATTGAGGCAGACTTTATCAGCATGCCTTGGTGTGCACTGCAACAAACTATCAGCTTTTAACTTATCACTAAAGCTGCGACATATCACTTAATATTTGTCCAATTTGAAAGAAGTGTCAATTGATTTGTGATTAAATTTACTGGAAAAAGTTATTTTGTATTTTTTTTGTAAATTCAATGGCTTTTTGGTTAGAAATACAATTTTGAATGGCTGCCATTCCGTTTTATGAATTAGAAAAATTGTCATAATTTTTTGTATCTCTTTCTAGTTGTAATAGATGACTGAGCAAAATTTCTCTTGCATATTATGTTCAGCCATTATTCAGAAGAAAAATGTGCGTTGAAAACAAAATGGCGGCTATGCGAGTAACTAAGGACAATCGGACAGTTTGAAAATTATTCATATTATATGTTTCGTACCCAGGAACACTGGGTAAAATGGGTAATGGGAAATATTGGTGTTTTCCATGCATGAAATCAATCCGGTAAACAGCTGTTTGCAGAACAAAATAATAAACATTTGATTCTCATTACAGCATACTCTACTGTAATGAAAGCATACTCTACTGTAATGAAACCATATGTTTTCTTTACAGTCAAGTATGTTTCCTAGTTCCGAAATAGGAACAGCAAAACAGCTACAAATAAACCACCTTCAGCACTCCAGGTGGAAGCTTTGTCAACTTCCACAAAATTCCTGATTAGGAATTTGTAAACTAGGTTATGCTTATAGAATGCATAAATCCTTGTATTCTTTTTGCATCAAGATGTACTCGTTTCTAACGCTAATAGAATTGGTTTTTCGGAAAATTTTCAGGTAGACAAACATACGTGCTCTCTTAACCTCACATTCCCTATCGTACCTAAACTAGTTTATGTTTATAGAATGCATGTAGTAACGTCAGCACAAGCAGGTAATGTTTTCTATTTCTCAATTATTCTTCTTTAAATTATTATGACAAAAAATAGTGTAGGTTACTTGGACGTAAATGTCTTTTGCAGTGCTGAAATAAAATTCCAACATCATTATCGAAAAACATCATTCTTGCCTGCAAAAGGCCCCTATCCGTCCTTGTGACGTAAGATACTATTTCCCATAACTGCTCGTGAAACACTTATTTAGTGTTACTGAAAACTCATCGTGAAACAGCTGATTTTTGGGTAGGGAACTGATAATATTTTTTCCTACAGTTACCTTGAAAAGTGACCATTCCTGCACTGATTACAGAACGCAAAGAATCACTTTTCTGTTCTAGTGCGCAAAGTATTACTTTGCGTACTCCAGATTTGCAGCATGACAACGCAAAATAGTTAGTTTAAAGTAAGTTATATGGAGCACCAGTGCAGGAAAATCAAAATTAAGTTTGAACGATAGACAAGGATAGCAACATCAAAGTTTATCAAATATTGTCATTATAACGTGGACCTCACTATAGTCATTTCAATGCTTACATAAGATAAACTCCCTTCAAGCAGTCAGATAAATTTTCAATTGAATTACTAATAATTATAATTCAATTATTATTATTATTATTCAATTTTAAATAAATTAAGGTTTTTATTAATAATACAATTACACAGAAAAAAATTGATGGATTTCAGGGAATTCTACCCATAATTACCAACTTTTCATATTCAATGGTAACTGTTGGAAAAATTTAATGTGAAATACGTGCGCAAAGTTCGTTTGCTGCACTCAAGAAACCATTATTCCGCACTCGCCTACGGCTCGTGCGTAAACGTTTCTTTCGGTGCAGCAAACTGTCACTTTGCGCACTAGTTGCACAAATAACTATTTATGCCTGCTACGCATGAGCCGTAGGCTTTTTACTTTACCGCTCGATTTGCTTGCGCAGTACGGTTTTACTTTACGCCCTCAACGCATGTACAGTAGACAGCAGGTACGTTATTCCAGGATTGCCAAACTTACAAAATTGTTCATTACATCAGCGACTATAACAACATTTTTTTGAAATATATTATCGATAATTTGGTAATAGAATGAAAATTAATTTTTATAGTAAAATATTTTTTCGAATTCTCTCAAAATAATCTCAGAATTTATTAAAATTGATGTTATTAAACTAGAAGAAGAATTTCGCAAAATTATCGTGTTAAACTGTTTTACTCAAGCAATAAAGTCGCGTTTTACGCCACATAATACATAAATAGCTATTTACGATGTTTGAATAATGAATTTTTATGATAGAAATTGAATATTTTGTAAATTAATTATATTTCCACATTGTTAAAAAACGATCTAGCAACGTTGCGGAGCTAGAGAAGGATAGCGCTATCTGCTTTGTAGAATGATAGTCAAGGATAGCAATACCAATGTCAATCAAATACTGTCATAACGTGAACCTCACTATAGTAAAGCTATAGTGAGGTGCATGTTATAATGACATTGGATGAAGATAGGAAAACCCTGTTACTACGCTTACAAATTCTTAGCGGTGAAACGTGATATTAATCATTTTTTCCGTTCACAGTTTATGATATGGTGAAGAACTATACAGCAGACTACGATAAGACTCTGATATTCAACAAGGTCCACCATGAGTTGAACCAATTCTGTAGCAGTCACACGCTGCATGAGGTATATAACTATTTCTCATTTTCCCTCTACTCTCTTGATACAAATATCAATATAGAATTATAATTACAAATCGATTGACATCTCATTTTAAAAATTCAACGAATATCAAGTGAGAGACATGGCAGCTCTAGTGATTGGTGACCTATCTCTAGAGGGTTATGTAACGCTTTATTATTATTATTTGAAATAATCTAAAATTGCAAACTAATAACTTGCAAAGTAAATGGAGATTGTTGTGTTATTGAGGCAGACTTTATCAGCATGCCTTGGTGTGCACTGCAACAAACTATCAGCTTTTAACTTATCACTAAAGCTGCGACATATCACTTAATATTTGTCCAATTTGAAAGAAGTATCAATTGATTTGTGATTGAATTTACTGGAAAAAAAGTTATTTTGTATTTTTTTTTTTTTTGTAAATTCAATGGCTTTTTGGTTAGAAATACAATTTTGAAGGCTGCCATTCCGTTTTATGAATTAGAAAAATTGTCATAATTTTTTGTATCTCTTTCTAGTTGTAATAGATGACTGAGCAAAATTTCTCTTGCATATTATGTTCAGCCATTATTCAGAAGAAAAATGTGCGTTGAAAACAAAATGGCGGCTATGCGAGTAACTAAGGACAATCGGACAGTTTGAAAATTATTCATATTATATGTTTCGTACCCAGGAACACTGGGTAAAATGGGTAATGGGAAATATTGGTGTTTTCCATGCATGAAATCAATCCGGTAAACAGCTGTTTGCAGAACAAAATAATAAACATTTGATTCTCATTACAGCGTACTCTACTGTAATGAAAGCATACTCTACTGTAATGAAACCATATGTTTTCTTACAGTCAAGTATGTTTCCTAGTTCCGAAATAGGAACAGCAAAACAGCTACAAATAAACCACCTTCAGCACTCCAGGTGGAAGCTTTGTCAACTTCCACAAAATTCCTGATTAGGAATTGTAAACTAGGTTATGCTTATAGAATGCATGTAGTAACATGTAGTAGCATGTAGTACACAAATCCTTGTATTCTTTTTGCATCAAGATGTACTCGTTTCTAACGCTAATAGAATTGGTTTTTCGGAAAATTTTCAGGTAGACAAACATACGTGCTCTCTTAACCTCACATTCCCTATCGTACCTAAACTAGTTTATGTTTATAGAATGCATGTAGTAACGTCAGCACAAGCAGGTAATGTTTTCTATTTCTCAATTATTCTTCTTTAAATTATTATGACAAAAAATAGTGTAGGTTACTTGGACGTAAATGTCTTTTGCAGTGCTGAAATAAAATTCCAACATCATTATCGAAAAACATCATTCTTGCCTGCAAAAGGCCCCTATCCGTCCTTGTGACGTAAGATAATAACTGCTCGTGAAACACTTATTTAGTGTTACTGAAAACTCATCGTGAAACAGCTGATTTTTGGGTAGGGAACTGATAATATTTTTTCCTACAGTTACCTTGAAAAGTGACCATTCCTGCACTGATTACAGAACGCAAAGAATCACTTTTCTGTTCTAGTGCGCAAAGTATTACTTTGCGTACTCCAGATTTGCAGCATGACAACGCAAAATAGTTAGTTTATAGTAAGTTATATGGAGCACCAGTGCAGGAAAATCAAAATTAAGTTTGAACGATAGACAAGGATAGCAACATCAAAGTTTATCAAATATCGTCATTATAACGTGGACCTCACTTTAGTCATTTCAATGCTTACATAAGATAAACTCCCTTCAAGCAGTCAGATAAATTTTCAATTGAATTACTAATCATTATAATTTAATTATTATTATTCAATTTTAAATAAATTAAGGTTTTTATTAATAATACAATTATACAGAAAAAATTGATGGATTTCAAGGAATTTTACCAATAATTACCAACTTTTCATATTCAATGGTAACTGTAGGAAAAATTTAATGTGAAATACGTGCACAAAGTTCGTTTGCTGCACTCAAGAAACCATTATTCCGCACTCGCCTACGGCTCGTGCGTAAACGTTTCTTTCGGTGCAGCAAACTGTCACTTTACGCACTAGTTGCACAAATAACTATTTATGCCTGCTACGCATGAGCCGTAGGCTTTTTACTTTACCGCTCGATTTGCTTGCGCAGTACGGTTTTACTTTACGCCCTCAACGCATGTACAGTAGACAGCAGGTACGTTATTCCAGGATTGCCAAACTTACAAAATTGTTCATTACATCAGCGACTATAACAACATTTTTTTGAAATATATTATCGATAATTTGGTAATAGAATGAAAATTAATTTTTATAGTAAAATATTTTTTCGAATTCTCTCAAAATAATCTCAGAATTTATTAAAATTGATGTTATTAAACTAGAAGAAGAATTTCGCAAAATTATCGTGTTAAACTGTTTTACTCAAGCAATAAAGTCGCGTTTTACGCCACATAATACATAAATAGCTATTTACGATGTTTGAATAATGAATTTTTATGATAGAAATTGAATATTTTGTAAATTAATTATATTTCCACATTGTTAAAAAACGATCTAGCAACGTTGCGGAGCTAGAGAAGGATAGCGCTATCTGCTTTGTAGAATGATAGTCAAGGATAGCAATACCAATGTCAATCAAATACTGTCATAACGTGAACCTCACTATAGTAAAGCTATAGTGAGGTGCATGTTATAATGACATTGGATGAAGATAGGAAAACAGTGTTGCTGAGTCTCTGCCTTGAATAATTATATTTCTACATTGTTAAAAACAGATTTGGCATCGTTGCGGAGCTAGAAAAGGATAGTACCACCTGCTTTGTCGAATGATAGACAAGGATAGCAACACCAAAGTTAATCATATACTGTCATTATAACGTGGACCTCACTATAGTAATAATAATGCAGTGCTACATCGGCAGTACTTATATAGAGCGTTACCAAATGATCAGCTGATTGATTGCTGGTTCCAGCCATCCAAGTTCCATGATGGCTAGAGGTGTAATTCCTTAGTGACGACTCGATATGCGCGGCTAGAGCACATAATCTATAAATTCATTGGATATGTATCGTAAAAGCAATAATAGTAGCCAGTTCATCTGCTGCCATAACGTTCATAAAACATATAAATTCAATGAATCATCGAATATTATGAATTCTTCAATGTTGTTTTCCATCACGAACTTCTTATTATTAAATCACTTTTTTGCTATAAAAAAGAAGGGCTAGCAGTCATATTTTTACAATAAATGAATTTATTCACTCACTGTGACAACGAAATCTTTCGGCAGGTCCGCTATCTTCCTGGATGGAAGACTCAGCCATCTTCCTGGATGGAGGACCTGCCAAAGATCTCGTTGTCTTATGGATTTATAGGCTAGGTGCTCAAGCCGCGGCAAATCTAATAATGCTGCTTCAGCCGTGCGTCTCGGAATTGCACCTTAAGGTTCATAACCTCAACAATGGCAACAATAGTTCATGTATTTACTGTTTTGTAATCCAATACTACAGTTGTAAAAAAATTTTGTTTGTGATTCGAGCGAAAAACTTATTTATTGCTTTCGTATAACTATCACGCTTCACTATCTGTCGCTTCGTTATTAAAAATTATCCACTCACATAAGTTCATAGTTATTTCCGTAGGCCTACTACGTGTCGCGCGATAACTGTTTTGCTCAAGCAATAAAGTCGTGATTTAGGCTCTTAATACATTGCTATTTTCAATTATAATGTCACTTGAATATTTATTTTACCTCAATAGAGATCATTCTTCCATACATTCATCATCTATTTCACTTGACTTATATTAATGAATAAGACAGATTTGAAATACAATCACATTTTGATATACTTCAAATCAAAAAGTCGAACCAAATTTCATTTCCATTTTCACACAATAAACATGGTATAATACAATAAAAATTAATATTTACTATTTGATGAAGGTGAAAATTGAAAATTACCACCAGCAAAAGTATAACTTGCTAGCTTGTAGAAGTCTATCCTCAAACTAAATTCATGAATTATCAATTACTAGCAGAAATAAAAAGGAAAAAACATTAGTTCACGAATACCTAGAATATCGCCATATCACCATTAAAAGTAATACCTGCTATGGAACATCTTTGAACACAAGCAATTAATCAAAAACTAGATCAAACAATATTATACATATACACACACACACACAATAACATTATTATTCTAACCGAATGCTGGATTAGGACTGAATTTGTACTCCAGTCCATTCGAGGATATGATGTATTTTCCACCATGAACAACCCATTACAAAATGATGGTGTAGTTGTTTATGTTAAAGATAGTATAAATGTACAATGTGTTGAGCTACGGATTAACCAGGCAAATGTCCTACATATTCGGTTGGATGCAGCAGACAAAAAGTGGAACATCCTTGCAATATACAGATCACCGTCCTTCAATGATATTTCAGATTTCCTGAGTGACCTAGAATCGATCTAGAGTGACCTAGAATTAAGAGGGCAACAAGTCATATGTGCAGGAGACATGATTATTAACACCCTTCAAATTCGTCCACATCATCAATTGAATGACTACTGCGATCTTCTAAGCGATCATGGGCTCAGACTCTGCCTTAAGCAAGCAACCAGAACTACAACAGAAACTGCTTCTTGCATAGATCACAATAAACGAGAAAATAGACATTAATAGCTTGAAGAATGAACTACTGAATGAGGAGTGGATTCATGTTTTAGAAGATAATAATCCAGATACATCTTATGACACCTTCTTATCAACTCTGAGACAACATATACAAAATAATATCAAGCAGCATCGGCGGCAGAAGAAGTACAAACCCATCAAACCATGGATCACCAGAGGTATAGTAGCAGCAATAAGAACCAGAAATCTTCTCAACAAAAGAAGAAAGGAAGACCCAAACAACATTAACTTAACCAACTTCTATCTCGGTATAGGAATACACTCACAGCTTTAATTCATGAAACAAAGGACCAATACTATAGAGAAAATTTGTATGAAGCTGGAAAGGATAATAAAAAATGTGGAAAGTAATCAAAGATGCTACTGACTCTAAATCAAAAACAAAAATGAAATTGAATGCTATTAAAATAGATGATAGGATTTTCAATCTAAAGGAAAATCCAGAAACTGTGCTCAACCACATGAATAACTTTTTCACAATTGTAGGTGAAGAAATGGCGGAGACAATAATAGATTCCTTGAGAAAACCACTAGACCAAATCATATCCCAATATAGACCTGTTACAAGAACTCTACACTCCATCTACTTTTACCCAGTAACTGAAGATGAGCTTCTTGAAACTATTAGTAGTTTGCAAAATGACAGTGCTCCAGGACTTGATGGAATCAATAATAGAACATTGAAGTCGATAAAAAATGTAATTGTAAAACCATTAATTCACATATTTAATTTAAGTCTGTCAAAAGGAATTTTTCCAAAAGCTATGAAAGAGACATGTGTTAGACCATTACATAAAGGAGGCGACAAAACAAATGCCACCAATTACAGGCCTATTTCACTTATAAGCAATATTTCTAAGATTTTGGAAAAACTGGTAAAGAAACGTCTTGTGAATTACATGGAAAAAAACAACTTACTATCTAGGAATCAATTTGGCTTTCGTGAGGGGAGGAGTACAGAAGATGCGGTATTAGAATTGTCAAATTTTGTCACAGATAAGCTAGAAAATAACAAAAAATGTGCAGCAGTGTTCCTGGACCTAGCAAAAGCTTTTGACACTGTTAATCACAGTTTGCTGCTGAAGAAATTAGAAGCCATGGGAATTAGAGGAGTTCCTCTAGCATGGTTTAGATCATACCTCTGTGACCGGCGTCAAAAAGTCAAAGTTGAAGAACATCTCAGTTCAGAGGAAACAATGAAGTTTGGGATTCCCCAAGGAACAGTTCTTGGGCCAATTCTGTATTTGGCATATGCAAATGAACTATGTTCAATTAAGATAAGAGGAAGAGTAATAGCTTTTGCTGATGATACGTGTATACTATTTGAAGGAAACACCTGGGAGGAAGTTTTTAATCTGGCACAGGAAGAATTGATGGAATTCGATAAATGGTTAAGAGAAAATTTTCTTACAGTAAATGCAACAAAAACGAAATTTTTAGCCTTTTCTCTGACAGAACGGACGAGACCACCGGATTCTTCAATAATCCTGCATCACTGTGGAAGCACCAACAACCCGTGTGATTGCCCTTCAATTCAACAAGTCAATGAAATAAAATATTTAGGAACAATAGTGGACAACAAATTCAAATGGGACAAGCACATTAATCTATCAATTACCCGGATCAGGAAGCTTCTCTACAAATTCTATCAACTCCGTAAAATCCTCAACTATGAGACATTAAAAACTGTTTATTTTTCTTTAGTGCAATCAATTTTAAGATACGTCATAATTATCTGGGGAGCTACGAGTTTTATACATGTTGAACCTCTCTATAAACTTCAAAAACGAATACTAAAAATAATAGGCTTCAAGGAGAATCAATTCCCCACGAACATTCTTTTCAAGGACAGTAAAGTACTGAGTGTAAGACAACTCTACTTCCAGGCTATCATCACGCGAATGAGGAGAAACAACGAACACATAAGACTGGCAGATCATAACCATCAGACAAGGCAGAGAAACACGCATTCAATAGTACCAAGGATGAACACTACATTTGGGCAAAGAAACTACATATACAGGGTGATTCATAATTATGGTAAAATAATTTAATACGTGATAGTAGAGGTAAAAATAAGAAAAAAAGTTCTTATAAACATATATCCATAAACGCTTCATTAGCGAGCTATACAGGGTGAAAGATTTCGCCCGGAATTCAGTTCCTCTGGTGAAATACACCGATGCTGAATTGTTTGGGGACTAGTTTTTGAAAAACTTATGCTGGATTCATATGGAAAACTATCTGAAAAATTGAATAAAACTAGTCTGGAAGCTGTAGTGTGAGTAGTTTTTGAGAAAAAAGTTGAAATATGCAAAAAATCTAAGTAGAAAAACACAGACTCCTATGTTTGATGCCCAATAACTTTCTTTAATGACCAGTGAACAAATAATTTTTTGCAATAAAAATTGTAGAGAATTTAATTCTGAAAAGAATTATGTAAGCTGTGTAAACTAAATTCAAATAAAAGTTGAATAAAATGTATTCGTATGTAGTACATTACACCACAAAAATTTGCTGTTTTATGATGAGAAAACTAATAACTCATAGGTTTTAGCTGATTGCAAATGAAACATGGATTTTAATAACAGCTGATTCATTTTGTTTTAAATAAGAGAATATTTAAAAGGAATTATTAGCTGAAAATTATTTCCAGAAATATTTTAGCTCAATGTTGAACAAAAAACAAACTGTAAGTTAGGCCTACTGTAACCGCGCTGTGTTCTTTCTTTAATCTATTAACCAGTTATTTGTAACCATTTCACTTTGCTTTTGTGTTAAGTGTTAACTTTTTAAAAAATGGCAGGTAATTTTAGACATTATTCATACTCCGAATTAGCTGACATGCATTTAATGTATGGAATGGGACACTACTGTAATAGTACTGAAGCAAGACATTTGTATCAAGAGAACTTTCTTAACCAAGTATGTCCAAGTTCAAGGTTTTTTGCCACTATTCATCAACGTCTGTCTGAAACAGATTCTTTGATATCCAAAGAGCACATTTATGCAGGCAGACCCCGATCTACTATGACTGTTGAGTTAGAAGAACAAGTTCTTAATGAAATTTATGAACATCAAGAGAAGAGCACACAAGAATTGTCAGTGCAGTTTAATGTCAATCAATCTATTATTTGGAGGATACTAAAAGAGCAACAATTACATCCATACCACCTCCAGAAAGTTCATACTCTATTGCCATGAGACTGTATTCTCCGTGCTGGTATTTGTTGATGGTTTTTAGTAAAACTTGTTTACCCAAACTTTTTAACAACCATTTTATTTATCGACAAGGCACACTTTACAAGAACAGCTATCGTTAACGTCCACAATCAACATATTTGGGCATCTGAGAATTCTCATGCCATCAATCCTAATCTTCCACAACATCGGTTTTCAGTAAACATTTGGGCAGGAATCATAGGAGATCATCTACTTCTGTTCGAGCTTCCTCCCAGGCTTGATGGCATAATCTACTAGTCTTTTGGTATAAGTTTAATGTCATTTAGATATGCTACTTTCATATAAAAAAAAAACTTTCATAAAAAACCGAAAATTTTATTTGCAATCAGCTACAACTTATGAGTTATTAGTTCTCTCCTCATAAAACAGAAAATTTTTGTGGTGTAATGTACTACATACGATTACATTTTATTCAACTTTTATTTGAATTTAGTTTACACAGCTTACATAATTCTTTTCAGAATTAAATTCTCTACAATTTTTATTGCAAAAAATTATTTGTTCACTGGTCATTAAAGAAAGTTATTGGGCATCAAACATAGGAGTCTGTGTTTTTCTACTTAGATTTTTTGCATATTTCAACTTTTTTCTCAAAAACTACTCACACTACAGCTTCCAGACTAGTTTTATTCAATTTTTCAGATAGTTTTCCATATGAATCCAGCATAAGTTTTTCAAAAACTAGTCCCCAAACAATTCAGCATCGGTGTATTTCACCAGAGGAACTGAATTCCGGGCGAAATCTTTCACCCTGTATAGCTCGCTAATGAAGCGTTTATGGATATATGTTTATGAGAACTTTTTTTTCTTATTTTTACCTCTACTATCACGTATTGAATTATTTTACCATAATTATGAATTACCCTGTATTTGGGACCAAAAATTTACAATTCAATACCAAGTTACATTAGGGCAGAATTCAATAGACACAGGTTCAAGAAAAGTTTATTTTCCTGGTTGGTTGATATTGGGGTGGAAAATTTTGAAAATTTAGTTAGACTGTAAATATTGAAACTATTTATTCTTCATTCTTCTCTTTACTGTTTCTCATTTTTCTAAAATAACCTTTCTTATTATTATCCTTAGTAGAATATTAATATTTATCTACTAATTCCATAATTTTGTTTGTATTATAAATTTTTACTAATTTTATTATAAAAAACTTTAATCCTATATCAGTGAATGAAGTTTGTAAATAGTAATTATAACACGCAATAAGCAACTAATTACTTATACCCCAACACATATAATTTATAGTGGGGTGTATATTTATTCATTGAAGTTATCATTTATTCATTGTTGAAACACCGCTGATTTATGTAGTTACATTACAATACTATATTATCAATATTCTAATGTTCCTTTCAATCTTCATTGTAATTAATAAGTTTTCATAATATGTGAAATTTGATGCATAATTAGCTGTTAAACTGTAATTTATTGTAGATTCGTGTATAGACCGGAATGTATTGTGACTTACTTGAATAAATAAATTTGGAATTTGAATACCGCATCATTTATGACAAATTGTGACACAATAAAACACAAAAGAAATACCAGAATATGGTAATCTGCTATCGTTATCTCATTTACTCAAGGTATTGACAGGAAGCTTAATTCTTGGAAAAAGTTATTACATATCCATCCATGCAATATTTCATTATTTTGACAATGAGCTAGAAATTCTTTAGATACTAATTTGGAGCTAACATAAATAAGCAGTCTCCGAATTATATTCAGGTTGATCCTGCTGTGGTATATATTTTATATCTTCTCATAATGTTAAGTCTGAATGAATAAGATGGCCTTTCAGCTTCCTCAAAGTGCTGTTTATAGTTATTAATGTATTTTTTGAAATTTTTATTACTGGTATCTTGTGCACTCATCGATAATCACACCCATTTACCTAATAGAATTCAAATTTTCAAAGACCGCTGTTGCAACCGAAGCTAACGGTTGCATTTTGTCTTGCACTTGGCCAAGCACCAAGGAAGATCAATTTTGGGACTAACAGAGATTAGATTAACTGGGGGATGAGAGCGTTAATTCTGCTAAGTAGATTGGCTAATTAAAATAACTGGTTCCGATTGGTGCAATACCACTGTAGTCTCTTATAAGTCTCCAAGTTTAGTAACAAAATTGAAGGCCGTGACACCTGTCCGACATTTCTGTTGGGTGAAGGGGTGGTTGTAGGACATGCCATGTGAGGCTTGCTGCATCCAATTGTGGTGTCTGTTTCACTGTCACAGTCGTCCGCCTTTTCGACCAGATTGGGATCGGAACGCTGCAGAACAGGTGTTATGCACCCAGCCTCAAGCCTCAACAAGGCATGTATGCCAATCAATGGATGATATTAATCAATCTATTGTAATTATTCCAACCTTCCATATTCAACTCATTTTTCATCTTTTTGCAGGTTTACATAGATTTGTTTGATCAAATCGATGAGAATCTGAAAGTGGCCCTGCAAAACGACCTGAACGAGATGGCCCCCGGCCTGCTTGTCCAAGCTGTTCGTGTTACCAAGCCAAAAATACCAGAAGTTATAAGGAAAAACTATGAACTTATGTGAGTGGATAGTTTCTAATTATCTAATCTGTTTGTAAATTTTTTATTGTTACTTCGTGTTAACATTGAAACAGGTAACATTTTAGAAACATTATTAATTACTAATTACTCAGTACTAAAAATTGATCTCCTTAGTTAGCCAGTAAGAGGAGAGTCAAGTGATTTTTCACAAACATATTCCTCACATTAGTATTATTCTCCTTTTTAATAATACTATTTGCTACAGCTACTATTAATTGCAAGGTGAGAGAAACTATAATCATGATAATTTCGAAATCAAAGGATGAACGTATCAACTGAAATCCAAGGAACTACTGTTTCAGGAAGATGTTTGTGAAAAATCACTTTATTCTTTTCTTACTGGCTCACTAAGGAGATCAATATTCCTAGAATAGATATATTAGAATGATATTTTACATCAATCTCCAATCTACATGCTGTGTAACATTAGTGAATTCTTTCCCAGCGAAGTGAAGTAACCCAGCGTAATTACAATCATATTAATCAAATTTAATCTAAAATTTATATGTCAGTTTTTCAACCATTGCCAGTTTTTCAACCTAGCATACATGAATGGTTTCTGTGTGAATGCTTTCTCTAAGATTCCACTAAGCGATAAACATATTTTTAATTATGGCTTACAGATTAATTGTTTTGTTCAGTTTTTGAAGTTGTGCTCTTGAATCCACCTTAATGGGAAATAATTAAAAATTCAAGTGACTTTGAATATCTATGAAAAATATTCATTAAAAATTGAGCTATTAGTTGGTATTGATGCTGCTTTGAATTTCTTTTGAATAACTTGATAATAATCAAGTTTTGAATGCTTTTTTCAGGGAAAGTGAAAAGACAAAACTGCTTATTTCAATTCAACATCAGAAAGTTGTAGAAAAAGATGCTGAGACTGAGCGAAAGAAAGCTGTCATCGAGGCTGAGAAAGAGATGCAAGTTGCAAGAATCCAGTTCGACCAGAAGATTATGGAGAAAGAATCACTCATGACTATGTCACAAATTGAAGGTAATGCTGAAATTGAAAAAAAAATAGTTGAATATGAACGTTTTTATTATTAATCCACCATATTGCTCAAAACATGAATTTAAAATTTCATTCTTTTGTACTGGGCCATTCTTTTTCTTGCCATAGGGCACTCAGGTGATGGGCTAACAGCAGTAGTTGACCAGTATATTCCATTCTTCTCCCTTCATTATCAGTATTTTTACCTATTGGGATGCCCAAATCTGTTCTTTTTAGGACACTCTTCTCTATCCTTCCTTTCCTTGGCTTCTTCCAAGACCTACCAGGAGAATCAGTATCTGTCGTGCTGACTACATGCCTGTGTAACAGAAGCTACTTATATCTATTCCAAGTCGTTCGCTGCTGTATTAACGAAAGCCTCCATATCGTCCTGCCGGAGCTATTCAACTGTAAAATGCATAAATTCGTTTGTAATTTGTGGTTATCCCATTATGTTTTATAATAATAATAAATCAATTTATTTGTTCATGAAAAACATACAAATAGAGTTGAGCTTATATGAGATATTCTTGTGCATGTTAAAATTTCACAACATCATACAATAACAATATTTTTGATTATACTTATAGAATAAACAAGGAGACAAATTGAAAACAAGTACTATATTTATATATGTATGGTTAAATTGAAAACAAGTACTATATTTATATATGTATGGTTAATACAGCTGGAACAAAACAATCACGAATTGAATAAGGGGCAGTGGTAGAATAACACAGATTGAATTACATATCACATATCATTTCTCTTATCTCTAAAGACTTCACAATGTAAAGAAAAACTCTATCTTCTCTTCTGAAAGATTTGACAACAGTACCATCAACCTGTCCTCATTATTAACTGTATTTTGGTAAAATTTACCTAAAAATTGAATTCTACAGCATCTGTACATAGGACAGCGCAACATAAAATGCTCCAGAGTTTCCAACTCTCTGTTATTACATATAGGACAATTCTTGGAAGAGTCTATTTGTTCCTCTATCTCTGAACAAATACATACCCCTATCCGATGCCAGGCGCAGCGGCGCAGCTGAGTTACGATTCTTGTTCTAGCAAAAACTGATTTCATGCTAAGTTGCTCTCCTAAAGTGAAAGAAGGATTTATTTTCTTATAAAGAGGACAGGTTGCCGACACTAAAGCTGATTGTACGTCTGACAGTCTTAAAAATTCTGAATATTCCTCAGAATTATCTGATAATGAGATTCCGAGTGAATTCTGAAGAGATAATAATATATATTATTTGCTATTTCAACTTGGTATCCAGACTTTTCTATGTGACTTCCCACTTGAACCAACCAGTTCCCCGATAAAAATTAGCTCTACCTTCTTCACTTTCCGCCAACCTAGCCAAGGTATTAATACAAATATTGGGGTATCTATGGTTAGACATCGAGAGTACTCTTTTTACAAAATGCAAGCTTCTACAAAACACGAAATGCCCTAATTTGAATCTATTCATTTCCAAACGTATCCACCAACTTGGTGAACATTGGCTCAGGAAGAAAAGCTTTAAGAAATGTAATTGAGCTTCTTCTAATAATTCTATGTTTTGGAATCCCCATACTTCAGAGCCATACATATATGCAGGCAGAACAACAGAATCGTACAGTTTCATTTTACTCTGCCAGACATTTGACTTAGCCTTTCTAAGAATATTAATCACCGACTCCCCCATCGACTTGACCTTCGTCTTAAGTGACCTACCATGTTGTCGAAAATTTCCATCAGCGCTAAAAATTACCCTCAAATACTCGTACTGTCTGACTATTTCAATCTTTCTTCCTCCTAACCAGAATGCCAAATTTTTCTTTAAACCTCGTTTGTGAAAAGGTACTATTTTCGTTTTTTCCATATTTACAGGAAGCTGTTTGAATTTACAATACTCTGAGAGGCATTTTATTTTCTTTCTCAGATCTGACTCGCAATCGGCGACAATTACTATATCATCTGCGAAGAGCAGCATCAATATATTTTCTTCTCTGTTCATTCTGATGCCACTGAACCCCCTCGCTCTAAAAAAGCTATCAATATCTCTCAAATAAAGGGAGAAGAGAAGCGGGCTGATTGAATCCCCCTGCAAAATGCCCTTTGTGACCGGAATAGAGAATAGAATAATGATTCTCCCGTCCCATTTTTCTTACTTATTATGTTCGTAGCTGAAATATAAATTCCTCGTATTATTCTTAAGAATTTTGAGCTGACTCCCGCCCTTCCTATATCATAGGAGCGAATGCGGAACAGAAAATCAATACATAAAATCATATACAAAATCAATTTATAAAGCGAATAGTTTTCTTTTTCTCACATATACCTGGCAATAAATAAGTGTTTGAAGTGTGAAAATATTATCTGAGCAAGTGCGACCTTTACGAAAACCATTCTGGCATTCCGGCAAAACCCTGCTACTCTCCGTCCAAATTGTCAGCCTTCGCTCCAGCATACTTGTGAAAAGTTCTGTAATTTTTCGGATCCAATCTATTGTCTTTCTTGTACAGAAAAATATTTTTTATTTTCGTCCATTCTAAGGGAATTCGCTCCTCACAAAAAATTCTATTGAAAAACAATAATATTCTCTCTAGCCAAACTTCTGGTAGGGCCTTATCCCTTATCCAATTCATAACGAATTCCGTCATTTCCTGGATCTTTCCTATAAAGTGTTTTATAATTAACTTGTCTCCTCTCCTCAAGGGTTATGGGCCAGGTGCTTTGGAATTGAATGTTGAGCAAAAGTACTCAGTTATATCATAGAGAAACAATAGCATAAATAGATATCCCATGGTATAGGGCGTTTATGTCGCAACTTTTACTGTTATCTCAAGCCGATTACTGTCGATTTTTACTGTTTTGACCGGGTAAGAGTGTATGAACGACACAATATGAGAGACTACCAGCGTCATAAAGCTTCTTGGGAAAGAACTACGTGGACTATCGGCTTGAGATAAGCCAACAGTAAAAGTTGCGACATAAACGCCCTATACAATGGGATATCCACTTACGCTATTGTTTCTCTATTGTTATATAGCCTACACAGTGTTTTCACTATACTATACCGCACATCGATATCTCAAACCGTTCAGAAGATATTCACATTATTCATCAATACCACTTATGTATTTAATTTCTGATATGCATGATATTGATTAATGATGTGAATATCTTCAGAGCGGTTGAGATATCGATATGCGGTTTTCGCCATTCATTTTTTCTTGAAATTTCGTATCGAAATTATGTATCGCATGACCACCTTCCTATTGAAAAATTAAAGTTGCATTCAATATGGCGGGTCCAAGATGGCGGACCAGATTTTTGAAGTCATAGTAAAGTAGTATTTTCAATTTGAGTAGGATCCCCAATCACACCCACCATCAAATTACCTTTGTGTATGAGATATTAAGCCGTTCTCGGACTTTTCACCCACCCTGTATAATATACTGTTCTTTTTATGTAATTTTGAGTTTAAGCTATCATGTTTCTAATAGATTTAAAACCTTGCTAAGAGACAATAAGTTTTAGTAGTCGGACACAATTTATGCCCGAATTATCCACATTATCGGTAGCCTCTCAGACACATTTTTGGCTTCATCTTCATAATTCTTATTCAGTTGAGTACGTAATCATCCAATTAAGTTTCATCAAGTTACAAAATCATCAATGAAAATATGGAAAATGGAATATTACGATTTTTTTTTTTCAAATTGTCTGGAGCAGTGAGTAGATTTATCAAGTGGCATACTACCAGATACTTGTTTATCGTAATGCTTGATATGCTCATTCGCAGATACGATGCACATTGCTACTCAAAAGAGCAGAGCTGATGCGGATTTCTATCAGACACAAAAACAAGCTGAAGCAAATGCCCTACTTCTCACGCCTCAGTTCTTGGAGCTCAAGAAGTACGAAGCAATCGCCAACAACACTAAAGTCTTCTTTGGAGCTGATATACCAAAAATGTTCCTCAACATCGGCTCCGTCGACTCCAACACACAAGCAAACAAAAACTGAGAACCCAAAACTATTAATTGGTTGATATAGAATACAATTCAAATTCGAAAAGGTATTAAGATTTCAACAAACATTTACTTGAAATAAAGGAGGCAGTTTGTTAAGCCTAAATAGAAACAGATCCTCATTTTTAAATGTCATTATTATTTAGTATTTATTATTATTCTGTTCTTGTGAAACATTCTGGTCAGTGAATGAGATTGTATACATGAAAGAGGCTTGTTTACTTATTTGTCTTGATCGGGAAACCATGGACATTTTGCCTACAATACATCTGTGTATTAGTGTTGTTTTTTAAACTATTCAGTGCTGTAATCTACGATAAATATTGCAACGTTTTGTGTCGCATCATGTACCACAGGAAGCATGCTCTGTATTTGCTCATAGATCAGGGATAATCTATCTCAATTTGGAATATGATTTTGAAAAATATAGTCAATTAATCCGCTGTTGATTAAGATAGGCAGAACAGGGTCCCGATAGTCTCCTTTTTAGTTTGAACAGAGTTACATTTTGAATAACACAGAAATGAATCTCAATTATTATTCATTGAACACGAGATAGAGATACAATTTATTGGTTAATTAAAGATTACAGAAATAAACTGGGCCACGCCTTGTGTTATAATTAGTGAATTTTTATTAAGTAACGTTTTGTTCTGCAGAGTACAATAATTGTACGCATTGATGCATTATTTTTTATTCTGTTTATATTTTATATATTATTTACCTAAACGATAAAGCAAGTCCATGATAAGAGTATTTTACTTGTTCCCAATGATTGTGCAAACTAGAATTATTTTGTACGACTTAGAAACATGAACTCATTCTTTTATTTCAATGAATATTGTACACTGTAACCATAGGCGATTCCAATACAGAAATGATATAATACGATCTATCGGGATGAAAAATAAAACTTTCATGTAACGTAGTATGAATATTGAATTGAATAATTGAGTATGTGTATCCAAAATATATCGAGTTCAAATGGAACAATAATTTATTATAAAACTCTTATTATTTACATTTATCATGAGTGAGTTTATCACTACATAAATTTATTAAAGATGATTGTTTATTAGTGTTTTTTATTATAATAAAGTTTTAAAAGTAATTAATGAGCTTATTATTTTGGAAATCAGTTTCCCTGTCCGTATTTTGTTAACTTTCATAACTTTTTTAGAAAGCATAGCTCTGCTATGATGCTATGAGCACAACTCAAAGAGGAGACATGTTATGAGTAGTTGATACTACCGGAAAACTGTTCTATAGGCCTATGCAGCTCATTCTTCTTCTCGGCTCATCAATGCGGTTCAAAATCATGTATCATAAATCAAATTTATTCAAAAAATGGAGAGTTTATTGTTTAGGTACTTCATAGTCCGGGCGCAAATGTCATTCCGTGGTCATTTTGGGTAACAGCCGTGGAAGATGTCTCAATTTTTTCGTTAGCTCTAGCATAATGATGATAGAAGGATCGTGATGATAAGTCGAAATCATAGGCAAACACCTCAAAAACAAGATTTTCAAGGGTTTTGCTATATCGCTTGTATTTTAATAATCGTTCAAGATATTCAACCGTTTTTTGAACGAAATTATTTTTAAAGTCTTCCTCTACAAATTTTGTTCTAAAAAATTTCCCTCTAAAACGCATATTTTATTAGTTATAACCTTCAAAAGCCCCCCAAAAAAACTTTTTTTTAATTTTATTTCAAATTTCTCTCAATTATAACTTTTTTTGTGCAAGGAATACAGAGAAATTTCAAATCTATGAAATTTAGATCGTTTCTTCAACTTTAAAACGATATATTATCTTCATGCGCTGTAGGCCTACATCAACAAATGTGTTCTGTTCACAGATAAAAGTAGCTTCGCTAGAGATGGAATATTCAATAATAGAAATAGTCACCTATGGGCAGAAGAAAATCCTCATGGAATTTTTAAGAAGGGAAATCAAAATCGGTTTTCAGTTAATGTCTGGGCAGGTGTTCTCGGTAACCACGTCATTGGACCATACATTCTGCCAAACCGACTCAATTCTCCCACTTACCTGGTCCTTCTGAGAGACATTCTTCCGGAATAATGATGGAGGAAGTCCCGTTAGAAAAAATAATGGGAATGTGGTTCCAACAGGACGGCGCCCTAGCTCATTTTGGGAACAATGTACGGGAATATTTGGGTGCGACATTTGGTGAGTGTTGGATCGGGCGAGGGGGTCCGACACCGTGGCCGCCTAGAACACCAGACTTGACGCCACTGGACTTTCACTTTTGCGGACGTATTAAAGAACTATTTACTCTACTCCAGTGGAGAATGAGATAATTGAGTTGGTGGGTAGAATTGTGGAGGCTGGGGCCGTCATTCATAAGAGGAAAATGCGAACATTTTCCAGTCAATGGAAAACAATTTCAGGGCATTTGTATCCGAGTAGGTAGACGGCATTTCGGGCAAATTATTTGAAGTTTGGCTATGTTTTCCAACCTCTGTTAATTGTATTCTTTTTTCTTTGTATTTTTATAGTAACAAAGTAATAAGTATTTTCTTTCAGAGTAATGTATTGAAGTTTCTGTATTGTAAATAAAAAGCATATATTGTTGACAAATCTTTACCTAATTTTTCTCTACTCAATTGAAATAAATTAGACCCACAGTTGGGTTCTGTAACATTAATTATTGTTTGAAATAATCTATAACAGAATACAAATGACATGCAAAGCAGACGGAGACTGTTGCATTTGTTGTGGCAGACTTTAGCCACATGCCTTAGCATCCACTGCAACTAACCCCCAGTGGTGACCTATCACTAAAGCTGCCATATCTCAGTTTAGTCCAGTCAAATGGTCGTTTTTCAGGAAACAACCCCGAAAGAATTTTTCTCGACGGTTCTATGTGTATTTTGGGGCGTTGAATTCGAATCCGAAATTTGCTGACACGCCAGAGGGCGGCTTCACCCCCAAAACCCTCAAAATTTCGAACTTTTTTCGAATTTCTCATTCAATCTCGAAAACCTTGAGTTTCTCAAGAAAAATCATTTTCGACAAAATTGAAGAAAATAGAATTTCCAATAAATTGAGTGGTCGCGCTGGACTCTACCGTTTTTGGTTCCGGAGCTACGAATTTTCAAAAAAGGGGTATTTTTTATGGGTTTTTCAAAATAATGCAAATTTACCACTTTCACCCTATACAACTTGGATATTTATATTTCACAAGTAATGATGAAAAACCACACATCACGTGAAAGAGCAATTAATTCTGAATAGGATTACTTAGGAATTTTCAAATTTAGTAGAGGGGGAGGTGGGGACACCCATAAATAGAAAACAAATCATTCAGTAAAAATACAAATTTTTCATTATAATACCTTTTCAAGGCCTTCCTAACAAAAAAAAAACATATTTTGGCTGAAATTATCAGAAGAGGGTTGTGGAGATCAGTTGTGGGGCCTGAAGTAATAGTAGGTATTGGTTTTAGCCCATTAGGTACTTAACATGATACTGTTTACGACGCTCCTCAATGCCACGCCACGCTCCGCTTTCAGTGTGGTTGTACCCTAACCATTAATAAGGAAAAAATAATAAGTGGAAAAAGCAAAGTGGCCGCTGTGTGAGTAACTGAAGACTTCCGGACAATTCAAATATGATATTAGATTATGGTAGGAAATATTAAATATTTGACATTACTATTTAATATTTACTTCAAATAATTGTTTTAAATTATAATATTTGAGTATGGGTAGGGACGTAGGGAATTCGTAAACACTTTGGCCCGGTTGTACAAAAGCCGGTTGAATTTTATAACCGTGATTAATTACACAAAAACCAATCAGAGGAGACTTTTTTGATATGATAGCTTCTCAGTAATTCAGTCCATGACCGGCAGTCGCCAGACAGACTTCGTCAAAATATAAAACAATCAATACACAAATAACTAGAGATGGCTGCAGATAGGTTGTTTCGTGTGGCTCTGTAGATGGACTGCCATACTAAATCATGAAACAATCTCAAACTGGTCTACAAGTTCACTGGTCTCATCATCTCTCAGTGAGTAGAGAGGGTAGTTAATGAGTTTTTCACGTACCAGCCTACAAAACTTCCCATACTCAAGCTCACAAACACAAATTGGCAGTCTGTTAAAACATTTTAGCATCCGTAAGGGGTAGCATTCGTGTGCTTTCGATAGTCTGGAGTAGGGCAGGTCAATGTTGGTTCTCTGATTGGTTCTCGTGGAATTAATCACTTTTGTGCAACCGGCACTCTGTATTTCAAACTTTAAGCTTGGTGAAATTAAAAAAACTACCGTACCACAGAATAGGTACAGAATGGAAACTGTCAATAAAACGCCTATCTAACCAATGCTTTTTACATGTCGCAAATACTATATAGACACGTCACGTGACCTTGGGAAGGTCCAATCCTGGTTTTCTGATTGGCTCGTAGCAGTGAACTAGATCTATTGATCCAGATCATTGAAGTGATCCGAACTTACCATCAATACTATTACAATGCGGCGCTTCCTAACAAGATGGCGTATTTTTGCGACAGGGTATTAGCCAGGTTTCCATACTATATGTATACTGTGACCGTACACCGTAGCAGGCCATATATTATCTTCAAATTGTAATCACAATTAGGCCAGGCAATGAATGCTCAAAAAAGGGTATAGAGGGAAAAGTTGGGAAGACAATTTTTGACCCCGCAGTTTTGTTTAGGGTAGTTAGGAAGTAAACATATCAAAAGTCCCCACCCCTACCCCCTGTGATAAGGGGGTGGGGGTGGTTTAAAGGTACCATTTTTTGGTTTCTCGCATAAAACTCAAAAACTATGTATCCTAAGGACTTGACTGTCATATAACAAATTAAAGCTTACATTATTTCCCACAATATTTATTCTACAACTTTCTTTATATCTCCACTAGTTTTCTAGATATCCGCTCTTGAAGGTGTGACATTTTTGGAAAAAACACGTTTGCCACCAATTTTTTTCTATTTTTGCTCTTATAACTTTTTAAAAATCTGGTGTGGCGCACTCACACAACTTTCCTTGCCGTTATGAAAATTGATCACCTGACGCTAGTGTTCTCGCGCATACTAGTTTACTATTCAAAGATCTGAACCAGCTGGTGACAGGACAATAACGCTGGATACACACGAGATATGCTATCTCTTCATAGTGAATGATTCAATAGAATCAACAGTTGCCAACAGTTTGCAATTGAATAATCACATTTTCTCAAATTACAAGCTTATTTTCAATTCTAGGTGAAAATGTTACTGGACATTAATTGGAGAGATTTTCATGCTCAATCTTTCCTACTCGAAATTTTCCGTTTAAATTATATCTGAGACCTGATAATTGGAAATCTAAAATCAAACTTTGCATAGATGAGGCGGAGCTCCTGAAATTTTTCAGATGTGGGACTTGTGGCAGTTGATATAGCTTATCAATGACTATTCCAGGTATGAATCTGATCAAAATCGTTGGAGCCGTTTTCGAGAAAATCGCGAAAAACCCTGTTTTTGACAACATTTTAGCCGCCATCTTGGATTGCATTTGATCGAAATTGTTCGTGTCGGATCCTTATAGTGTGAGAACCTTACGTTCCAAATTTCAAGTCAATTTTAACTGGGAGATGAGATCGTGTACACAGACGCACATACACACACACACACACACACACACACACACACACACACACATACAGACCAATACCCAAAAACCACTTTATTGGACTCAGGGGACCTTGAAACGTATATAAATGTAGAAATTGGGGTACCTTAATTTTTTCGGAAAGCAATACTCTCCTTACCTATGGTAATAGGGCAAGGAAAGTAAAAATCGACGGGAAAAATCCATGCTGATTATGAGCTTATAAGGCATTAAATTCTCTTTAATTTGATGTATAATTTCACGTTTTTACGAATTTCCCTACACCTTTTGTAGCAGCTCTAGTGTTGAGTGTGAAATCTCCATTTTTGCAACAATACACCAATTGACAAAGGAATTTGGAGGGAATATTTTAAACAAAATTTTTGACTTTGTTGAGCTTTGTAGCTTTGTTGAGACTAGTTAAGAAGAGAACATATCCAAAGTCTCCATTCCCAACTAATGTTCTAAGGGGATGAGGGTGGTTTAAAAGTTGCATTTTGCTTCCACGCTCATATCTAGAGAACATGCGTTCAACCGACTGAAATGACTATTCAAAAATAAAGCTTGATAAATTCTCTACACTTTTTTCAGTGGAATTTTCTGGTATTCTCAACAGTTCCCGAGATATTCGCTCTTGAAGGTGTGTAATTGTTAAAATAACAGGTTTTTATCCAATGTTTTGCTCTTCCAGGGATTATAACTTTAGCTCTAAATAATAGCTAAATAATCGGTAGGGACGCCGCATCGCGGCTCATCCAATCCGCCTATATCCATTGAAGATCACCCCTGGTTGTGAGTGTTCCTCTGGATATGCAGGACTCTGTATGTCTCTTAAAATTATTCAGTTCGTACTACATTTATATATATATATATATATATATATATATATTATATATATATATATATATTTTTTAACTAAAGAAATTGGGTTCAACAACATTAAGTGCTCTCCACATCCTCTAAAGATGCTTTTTTATTTATTTAGGTACTCTACTTTACTTATTCTATTGTTTTTTTTTATTGTAAATCTTCAACTGTCAGGTTGTTATAATGCAGTTCACGGTGCTCATTCCCCACACCCAGACTTGTCTTTGTGGGGAATATTCACTATTTATATAATGTTTCTGCTGCTGTATTACTTTTTTCATTATTCACAAATCCTTCCTATAAATGAATATCGATATACACGATTTCCATATTTATATTGATATAAAAATATCGGTTTCCTGTCTATCGATTTATTGTTGTCGACCTATTAAAATCTAAAAGTGAGGTTATGAAGTTATGTTTTGATTGTTATCACTTTTTCAAAATATTAAATGTCATTTGGGCTTAGGAATAATATAGAAAAAAAACTAGTTACTTTTTAGTTATTCTAGTTACTAGTTAACTTGACTTTCTGATAGTGTAATAAATTCGTTGCTTTGTAGATAGTTTTTGAAATGAATCCAAAATATTGCTGACTGACAATTTTATTATTGAATTTATTTAAAAAAAGAATAGTTGTTTATTGACGGTTTTGGACTTAAAGTTGGTCTGATTTGAAATTAACTTAGATTTTTCTAATTTCTAAGTTACTGTTTTCTTTTAGAAATACAATTTTTAAATATAAACTTGAAATTTTGATACTTTTACTGATAGAAATTGATGAAATTAATTTTACGATGTCGGAAGGCACTTTTACAAGAGAAGTTGAATTAAATTATCTTGGATTGACTCTCAAACTACGACAACATTTTGTAGGAGATGTAAGTTGTGTGGTATGGGACGCCTCTATTGTTCTGGCAAAATATTTAGAGAGACTCTACAGTGAACAAAAAAAGAAGTTTTCCCAACTCAATATCCTGGAGCTTGGAGCTGGTTTAGGATGTGTCGGCTTAACTGCAGCTTGTCTAGGGTAAGTAAGTTTTAAAGCTACGGTAGCCTATGTAGTTAGTTTTGACAATAATTATTATAAGCTGTATTATAATTATTATAAGCTGTATTATAATTATTATAAGCTGTATTATAATTATTATAAGCTGTATTATAATTATTCTAGGTTGTAATTTTCTGGACTACCTATTGAATTTGTTATTATGATTTACTCCTGTGGTCTAAAGATTTTTAAAAGAATAATTTCAATATTATTACAATTGGAATTGTCAAATAGAGTTCATCTGGGTATGAGTTTAAGATAATGTTTTGTCACCGGTACCATACCTTACCTACAGTAGGCTATATAACCTTAAATATAACATGGTTACATAGTAACTGTAACCTTAACTTAATACCTTCTTCATCCTTCACTCTTCTTCATCGTTTATCGATGGCGTCATAATACAAATCACTACTAACACATGCTCACGATCAAGATGGCATTGTGTGGGTGGAATCCAACCCTGGTTTCTCAACTTCAACAACAAAACATACCGGTACTGTGCATGTCTAGCATTCTTACATGTCTGGCTAACAGGCCAAAATCTGAGTCAAATCATTCTCCAGAAACTTGTCCTGTCCTTCTAGCATTTGGTTCATCATTCTCTCAAATGCACTCAATTAGCTTGTTGAAGAGGTGGAGTGCTGAGATCCTGTAGCATGGACCTGCGATCTCAGTAGAATGTCAATCAGCTATTGAAGCTTAATGTTGTAGTAATGCACATCTGACCAGGTTTCCAAATCCTGTTTATTTTTTTTATGTAAATCAGGCAGAGAAGAATGAAGTGGCTGTCAACTGGCAAAATACCCAGCCTAACAAAAAGGAGCTTGCAGTGTGCACAATTTTCACTTGCAGTCATTATCCGGGCAGCTCATTAGTATTTAGTATTTATTTAAATAAGTCCATAAAAGGGATCACTAAAGTGAAGCCCACTGGGACACGTCAAAAATGTAAAAAAACAACTGCCCAGAGGCAGAAATCAAATACGAAAATAGGCACTCACCACACTGCTCTCCAACATACAGACCTTAGGTAATATGACAGTGGAAGAGGTTGTGATTTATCATGAACAAGTAAGCCTCCGTCACAAGTCTCCGCAGCTTCAGCAACTAGAAACAAATCAGACTCGAAAGCACACGAATGCTACCCCTTACGGATGCTAAAAATATTTAACAGACTGCCAATTTGTGTTCGTGAGCTGGAGTATGGGAAGTTTTGTAGGCTGGTTCGAGAAAAACTTATCAACTACCCTCTCTACTCATTGAGAGAAGATGAGACCAGTGGACTTGTAGACCAGTTTGAGATTGTTTAATGTGTTACTATGGCAGTCCATCTACAGAGCCACACGAAACAACCTATCTGCGGCTATCTCTCGTTATTTGTGTTTTGATTGTTTTATATTTTGACGAAGTCTGTCTGGCGACTGCCGGTCATGGACTGAATATACTGAATTACTGAAATCTGGACAATCTCTTAATCCCATGCTGAATGTGGCCAGCTTAGCTTTGTCTTGTGTTTAAGACAAAGCCTAGCAACTTTACAGGGTCTTGATCACCAGGTAGACTTCTATTTCACACCTTCTTCCACTGTCATATTACCTAAGGTCTGCTCTTGTGGGGTCATTCAGCTAGGGTTGTGGACGTACTGAAGCTGAAAAAACGGGCTGCCCGCTTTATTATTAGTATTATCAGTATTAAATTATGAGTATATTATTATTAATCTTTATTGATTCATAAAATAAGTACATCATCAAAATGATAGGGAGAGAAAAATGTAAGGTAACATTGTGCTATTCCTCTCCCAAATCAAGATTACACATAGATTGAAAATAATTTATTATGAAAATTGAAAATAGTCCTTATCATTATGCAAAATATCAATTAATCAGTATAGTAGTGTAGACGTGATAGTTCATCTCTCCAACATGTCCCGTATTAAGCATATTTCTTATCTTGTAAGCGGTAAGCTACTTGTATAAGCCAATTAATTTCTTTCTATTGATGTTATTGTATATGTAGTATGTTAGATTAGGCGGCCCATTTATCCATGAAATATTGACCAGAGAAAATGTTCACAGATTTAAAAACACTTGATGAAGCTTTCTTTTAATTTTCAGAGCAAATGTGACAGTGACTGATTTACCAGAAGTTTTGCCAGCATTGCTCTCAAATATTGAGGATAATAAAAGTATTTGGAAGAAGAACGGGGGGAAAATTAAAGCCAAGCCCATTGATTGGTCCTCAACGTTGTCTCTAGAGGAATGGGACATGCCTGATCTGATAGTGTTGGCAGATTGTGTTTACTATCAAGAGGTAATTAATAATAATTGAATAATAATAGATTAATGAATGTATTACAATACTAATATGACACAAAAAATAGTATCAAACGTTGGTCATATTTATGAGAAAATGTGATTTGAAGAACTCTTGATATTGCGGTAATTGAAGGAGCTTGAGATATTATCAACATTCCACTTTATTTTAATGAAAATTATTATTTCACAGGAGCATGCTTCCGTGTGTGCTCACACAATATCTCAATAAGTCTCTTCAATTTTGTAAACGTTCCGCAACATAAATATTCACTCTACAAACTTCATTATAGTATTTTGTTTTAGGAGCTGTTTCAGGTACAATTCAGTCCTCTTCAGTACACTCCTAGCACTCATCTTGGAAACAAGGATGATTTAACAGTAGGTTTCATTGGGGAACCTATTAAAATAAAAAAACTACTTTTCTGTTGTTTCAAAATGTTTGTGTCATATTGAATCCAACATAACTTTTTTAATCATGTGATACATGATTTCGATACAAGACAAAATGAATGGCAGAAACCGCACATCGATATCTCAAACCGTTCAAAAGATTTACAAGTTACTGATAAATCACACCAAAATGAAAAAATTGGTATATTAAAAATAAGACATTAAACTTTTCTGTTCAAAGTGTTATATATGTGAGTGAATATAATATTAGTCTGTTTACTAACACTTAAAAAAGTAAAATTTAATAGTTTTGAGTTTTTTTTTTAGATTTTCAATGAACTTATTTACTTCATTATATAGAAGAAGATACATTCAAAGATACTAATGATCTATTAGTATCTTTGAATGTTAATAACTTTTAAACTGTTTGAGATATCAATCTGCGGTTTTGACCATTCTTTTCTCATGAAATTTTTTGTTGAAAAATGCAATCCAAAATGGAAATTTATTCAAGTAGGTACCCAATGAAACCTATTGTCAAATTATCAGTGTGAAAGAAATATTAAGCTGCTTCCATAATTTTTACCAACTCTGTATAACACGAGAACAATACATTAATCCAAAATTTAATCAATTTCTCATTCCAATTTTGATCATGTTGAGGTATTTCTATTTGTTAATCAATTTTATTATCAAATTCTAGATCCTGTTTAGAAAATTATCAGTTAATTTGTAAACGAAAAGTAGCCTACTCTCATTCTAGTCTCCAATGAAATTAGTCATAGTCATATTATGTTCAAATAAATCTGTAGCTCATTCTAATTGAAGTATTTCTATCAATATAATGAGAATGAATATCGTTCAATTTAAAGTATTTGTAGTGTGTTTTTACTCCCAAAAAAGTTCATTAGTTCAAACTGTTATTTCTATCATTCACATTTCATTCGATTCTTCTATTCAATGTGTGGTTTACTTCAATTCTTAATTGAAATTTCCATTCTACTTTTTCAGTCTGTCAATCATCTCATAGGAACCATGTTGAGGCTTAGTAGTGATGAAACTGAATTCCTGTTGTGCCAAGAAGAACGACAAACTGACAAACAAAAAAATGTCTGGAAGAATTTCTTAGAGAAGTTTGAAACGCACTTCGATTTCACTAAAGTACCACAAAGTGAACAGCATGAAGTTTTCAAAAGTGAAGATATTTGCATATTGAATGCTAGGAGAAAAAAGTTATAAGCTCTGATCATGAAAATTCATGCAATCGCATTATTTTGATTAATTCGATTGCTTTCTCTATACAAGGTTTGGATAACTCTAATTACTTGTAATTTGTGATTTTTCTCAAGTATAAATTGTAAAATTTTGCTGCTTTTTAAGGTTTGTTATATGTAACTCATATTTTAATAAATGTAAATAAGAAGGGGTATATGTACATGTCTTATCCACTTAGAACCAAGTATTCTATTTAATTCTCAGTTTAAAACTCTTTGATGCTTGAGTTAGTTTTGATATTCACAGTAGTTTAGTCATCATACAGACATAATGTTGCAGAACTTTAACATCGTATTCACATTATATTATGTGGAATAGTATAGCTAATTTTCTATAATGTAGGCTACTTTGAAATTGTTACTCTTATCTTCTTCAAATCGTCACAAACAAATAATTAAAATCTTCACAAACAAACATTAATATAATCTTATATTCAATTGACAGCACATAGTCCAGCCAAGAAAGGGTATAGAGGGAAATGTTTGGAAGATAATTTTTGACTCCACAGATCTGTTAAGAGTAGTAAGGAGGTAAACATATCAAAAGTCCCCACCCCTACCTCCTGTGCTAAGGGGGTGGGGTTGGTTCAAAGGTACCATTTTTTGGTTCCTCGCATAAAACTAAAAAACTATGTATCTTGACTGTCATATAACAAAATTAAAGCTTACATAATTTCCTACAATATTCATTTTACAACTTTTTTTATATCTCCTTTAGTTTTCGAGATATCAGCGTGTGACATTTTGGAAAAAAACACGTTTGCCACCATTTTTTTTTTTCTATTTTTGCTCTTATAACTTTTTAAAAATCCATGGGAAAAATCCCTGTTGATTATCAGCTTATAGACCATTAAATTTGTCTTCAATTTGATGTATAATTTCACCGTTTTACGAATTTCCCTACACCTTTTGCAGCAGCTTTAGTGTTGAGTGTGAAATCTCCATTTTTGCAACAATTTTTGATTTATCCCATCGATTTTTTAAAAGTTATAATAGCAAAAATAGAAAAAAATGGTGGCAAACGTGTTTTTTTTTCAAAAATGTCACACCTTCAATAGCGGATATCTCGAAAACTAGAGGAGATATAAAAAAAGTTGAAGAATGAATATTGTAGGCAATTATGTAAGCTCTAATTTGTTATATGAGTCTAGTCCTTAAGATACATAGTTTTTTAGTTTCATGCGAGAATCCAAAAAATGGTACCTTTAAACCACCCCCATCCACTTAGCACAGTGGGTAGTGGTGAGAACTTTTGATATGTTTACCTCCTTACTACCCTGAACAGAGCTGCGAGGACAAAAATTGTCTTCCCAACTTTTCCCTTTATAACCTCTCCTTAACTGAACTGACAGCCCATACCAGGAGTCAAAAGAAAGCTTCGCTTATAAATTTCAATTTCCAATCATTATTAACATTAGCTGTACAATATTCACAACTAGCTGTCGTGTACTTGTATTTTTGAAATGAGAAGAGCTTTAATTCTTTGAATTAGTGTGAAATGAGAATTACTGATGAATCAAACACTACTAAGAACCAACTAAAAATTTGAATAAGTAGGGATAAAATTGGTAGGGTGGCATAATTATCATTATACTTTATCATTATAATTATTATTTGCTAGTTAACATGTGGCCTAGAAGCCATTGAGCTGTGATAGTTTGTCAATTTAGACAAATTCATGAAATAATGTATCATAGGCTTGGAAAAGTTTTTGAAGAATTATTAAAAATAAATTGATGTTCTCATTACACACTTGACCACATTACTCAATTAAATAATAATGAAATTGCCGATGGTAATTTTTGATGATTTGATGAAGTTGCAGAAATATAACTGCTCAGTTGCCAAACCTATCATTATTAGTTGGGCAGCGATTCGTCTATCTCTCTAGTATTTTCATTTCCTCACTTATCTGACTCACTAATAATGTTCTCCTTTTCACTTGAATCCAAGTATTCTAATAAAACTAAAAAAATTAGGACCTCTTTGATAAATAAATGACATATTCTAATGTAGATCATGTAGTATTCAGAGAATAACGATACATAATGTAATATTATTGACCGAGCGAAGTGAGGTCTAAGATTCAAGTCGACGGTTTGGCATTTCTCTTAATGTTTAAATGTTTGAATGTTTTTGGGCCAGTTTCCGAGCTCGGGATTTAGCTAAGTCCTAGACTTTGAACAGCTGGAGTCAGAAAATTGGCTTTCCAAAACGGGGCTTTCCTAAATAATTCGAAATAGCTGAAACTTTACACTATTCTATTTTTATTTTATTTTGTATTCAATTTTCTAGTTTTTCGAAATTTAATTCAAACGTGACTATGACAATGACTGCGACTACGCCCACTACCTCCGTAAACGGAGGTAGTGCTACGCCCCGTTTTGGAAAACCAATTTTCTGACTCCAGCTGATTAAAGTCTAGGACTTAGCTAAATCCCGAGCTCGGAAACCGGCCCTAAATGTTTATATGTTGCGCATTTACGGCGAAACGCGGTAATATATTTTCATGAAATTTGACAGGTATGTTCCTTTGACTAGGTTTTTGGAAATTTTGCATTTCAAGGATAATATGAATGGAAAGAGGAGCCTCTTTCATACGCCAATATTAGAGTAAAAATCAGACTATAGAATCATCATAGATCAGCTGACAAGTGATTACACAGATGTGTGGAGAAGCCAGTCTATTGCTGTATTTCCATAAGGTCTATAGTTTCAATCAGGTACTTTTGTGGATGAGAATACTGCGTGAGGTCTACTGTTCACAGAACTACTAGCTATCAGGCCTAATATTTTTCATCAAATTATCAGTATTAATTGACCGAGCGAAGTGAGGTCTAAGATTCAAGTCTATGGTTTGTCATTTCTCTTAATGTTTAAATGTTTATATGTTGCGCATTTACGGCGAAACGCGGTAATAGATTTTCATGAAATTTGGCAGGTAAGTTCCTTTTTTAATTGCGCGTCGACGTATATACAAGGTTTTTGGAAATTTCGCATTTCAAGGATAATATAAAAGGAGCCTCCTTCATATGCCAATATTAGAGTAAAAATCAGACTATAGAATTATTCATCATAAATCAGCTGCCAAGTGATTACATAGATACAAAAAAAAATGAAGAGGAAATACTGTAAAGTTTCAGATATTTTGAATTATTTAGGAATGTTTCATTTCTTCAAGGAAAAACGTTTCCAATCATAGAAATTAGAAAATAAAGATAAAAACTACGACTACGTCCCGTTTCGAAAAGCGAATTTTCTGACTCTAGCAGTTCAAAGTATAGAACTTAGCTGAATCCCGACCTCCAAAACCGGCCGTAGTTTGAAAATTTGAAGAACATGGCTTGTAACGATTTAAAATACACTCCCAATCATTTCTTGTTCCTGGGTGTATTTTGGGAACGCGCCAACTAGTCTCCCCGAAAGTAAAGCTCCTTTTGAAACCACATTCGAGGGGATTTACTGACAGCGTCAACTAAGCTCCTGAAAGAGGAGCTTTACTGACGGGGAGACTAGTTGTCGTCAGCGACCGAGGAGCTTAGTTGTCGTCTACGGTCCCGACAACTAGTCCCCTCTGAACTAGTAGGGGATTTACTGTCGGGGAGACTAGTTGACGCTAGCGTGCAAGGAGCTTGGTTGTTGTCACCGAACCCAACAACCAAGCTCCTCGCTCGCTCTGAGTGCCGGAGTTTTCGCGAGTAAACTGACATATATATAATATATTTCATGCACTTACTATGGATTTCCTCAAATCACGCCTGGTTTTCCCAGTCATTCATAGCTTTTTTAAGAGTTATATCATATTTTCAAGAACCAATAGTTCAAACTTCATAATGAGGTTCAGCTTAGTTATTGGTTCATATTTGTATGTTCTCATCCAAGAGCCACATTTCAAAACAACAAGCGAGTGAAGCAAGTTCAAAATACCCTTTTGACTGATATGATGTACGAGAGCGATCCGTTTCAATGGGATTTGCAGGCGAGCGAAGTGAGTTCCATTGACACTGTCGGGGTCCAGGAGTCATGGAATTACAGGCAGTGGCGTGGCGGATCAAGGAGGATCCAGCAGCAATAATATAAAAAACTTAAGTGAATTGAAAAAATTCAAAGTACAATATTATAGGTTTTATCGATGGAACTATTTGAGACTAGTCGGCAGGCTCGCTTCACTCGTCTGCATTTTTCATATGGGCATGCTCCTTTCCATTAAAAAGTCAAAAGAGACTTTCAGGAACTGTTCAATTAGAATTATGTAGTGCAGGATGGAAAAAATCGTTTTTCCATTGGTATGAATAAATATATCTCTGTAAAGACTTGTTAGGATCTTATAAAAATTATTATATTCAGTTCAGCCCTTTAAAATTTGAAATAGGAATTTATTTATTCAATCAATGAGAATTACACATCTTACAGAAAAGTACCACAGGCTTATATACGTGATTATAGGAATGACGTTGTCAACTTACAAAACATTCATATCAAACTCTCTCAAGTATGAATTTTCCGAGAAATGAAGAAATATGCATAGAAAACTAAATGAAAAACTGGAGAAAAGAATCCCTCTGATTTATTACCACCATTACCTCAAGTTTACACATTCAAATTCAGTTGTTCCTGAAAACCCTGGAAAACAACTTACTCTGAACTTAAAAAAATATTACAGTGACCTGTGGAACAGATTTAAACAATTTCTGTCCATAAATCAATGAAAAACCGAAAAATATAGAAAAACGTTGGAAAACACCAGATTTTGAGCGTATCTTCGGTGAAATATTGGGCACCTCTCAACATAATATTTTTAGACCCTAGCTGAAACTTTGTACCTAATTTAAACGTTTTTTGTTCTCGTAAATGCTGAGAAAAAGAAGAAAAACACTTATTTTGGGCTATGTTTAACGTTATACCACAGCTCTTCTAATAGAACATTTTGTACACCTAAAGCAATACCTACTATTACTTTAGTAATAGTAGGTATTGCCTAGAGCCCATGTTATACGAGCGCTAATGCCGCGGCGTTAACGCGGCGCTGGCAGCGCTGAACCAAGTTATACACAGCGTTGTTAGCGCGCACTATAAAAGTAACATTGCTAAGTCAAGTTATCAGCGCTCGTATAACATGGACCTTGAGGTGCGTACAGATTTATGCGCCGCAAACACGTGTAATTCATTTTTTAGCAGCTGATGCCAAGCTTTTTATATTAGTCCAGTCAATATAGACACAGTGGCGGTTCTAGGCCTAGGCTGGGTAGGCGGCCGCCTACCCAGTTTTTATGAGATTTTTTTTAAAATTTCTCATGTAAACCTAAAAATGTTAAATAAAAAAATTAATTTTGGAAGTATATTTAAATGTTTATAGTCATGAGTTATATTTTAGATGATTCAACAGAAAATTGTTTTTATTCTATTCTATTACTATGCCACATTTGCAGTGCGTGAACGCAGGGCTTTCTATGCTTAGAACGGGGAAAACATACCTCAGGTATGTTAATGACAACACAACGTCTAACTAATCTTTCAATTTTATCTATTGAACGAGAGGAAAGTGGAAGGCTGATTAAGAGCCCTGAAAAAATCTTAGAGGCGTTCAGCAATGTTGGGCAAAGAAGACTACAGTTGTAAATATAAAATGTATTACTCTATGTTCTAAATAATGTTAAAGTGTAATAAACCGTTGATTTCATGAATACTAAAATGTTTATTTATTTCAGAAATTTCCTTCGATATTCCAAATAAATAGCCTATCAAATTGAAATATTATTTGAAAGAATGATTAAAACATATCCAGACTAACCCTTCTGGAGAAAGGCCCACACTATTGCGTAATAAAAATTATAAATAGACTCCCCCATAACTTTAAAGATTTTTCCAACTTTTCAAAGATGACCGGAAGGATAAGGAAGGTTCTGTTAAAAAGAGCGCCATACACAGTGGATGAATGTGTGGATGTCTTGAGGGAAGAAAATTACATGTCATAGAATTATTACAGAATGAAAATTTCCTTTAAATCAACTGAAATTAATCGATTTCTTCCAGGGGGTGTTCCTTAAGACAGTGTTTTTCTTTGACGTCTCCTCTTTGCACTATTGTATTTTTCTGTGTTTTTTATTGATTGTGACGATTCAATGTTGTGAAGCTTGTCTTTTATATGCAACTACTTGAATAAATGAAATTTGATTGATTGATTTGAAACAGCAAAATTATGGTTGGCCTATTAGCAAAATAGTGTTGAATTGAACAATTAAATATGAGTATTAACAATTTTTATATTTATTAATACATCTTCATTTAATACCTATATGCTTTGACGTCTTTTTTACATGAATTACTTAAGTAGCCCTACCCTAGGTCTATGAATAGACCTACAGTAAGATAAGTTTTGCCTACCCAGTTTTTTATGTCTAGAACTGCCACTGTATAGACATAAAAAAGGAGGTGTGCTTGCAATTTATATTGTAGTTCTGATTTTTTAATATATGATTTGGGTACATAAGAGAAGTACAGAACCAATTTCTTCATGCAAAATTTCCTTGTGCTAGATACAGAGTGGCCCAAAAACCTCGTATATTCGGCTCATTTTCCAGTTTTCAGCTATTTCTGCCAAATCCCGTAATCGGACAGAAAAATTTGTTTTCGCCTTTTTTTAGATCATAGAATTTTGAATAGAATGAGATCATTCGGAACTCTCTATCTCCAATGAGTACTGAGTTATGATTTTACAAAAATGAGTGAAATTTGAAGGAAAAATGAATTTTCGTTTTTGATCAACAATATGAAAATGAAAATGGAACTTTATTCTGCATTTAAGTGATACAGCATTTAAAACACTAAGAATTTAGTGTTTCAGAATTATACTAGCAGCAATTTTTTATAGACGCTGCCAGTTTACATTCATTCTATATATAAATTTCATAATATAGAGGTAAGAGTTGCTAAATAAAATAAATAACAATTATTATCTGCGGCCATTGCGGTACAATGATAATAATTTTATAAGAAAAATACTGTTTACAGAGAACGAAACTTAGAGTCAAAATTTAGAGTTAAAAATTTAATGTCGAATAACAAAACTAAAAAATTCAGAAACAGTTCAAAATACAATAATTCAGAAGATATATGAAGCACTAATATATTCATGAAGAGATTACAATGGGGTTAAAACTACAATCTGACATGTTAAGATAAAACTTGAAGTAAACAGTCTGAATCATGTTGTTGAAACAACCAAGGTTTCATAATTTTCGTGAAATTTGTAAGGGAGGTTTTCCTCCTGCCATCATTAGGTATAATGTTATACAGTTTCGGACCTAGATAAACAAATGATTTCGCAAAAAAACTGAAGTTTATTCTAGGTAGTCGTGAGATGGAATCCTCTCTTCGTCTTTCAGAAAAGCAGGGTCTAAAAAACCCATCATTACCACTACGCAAAAAGAAAATTCTTAATACTTTGAAAGCAAATAAATGCCGGAGTGGGAAAATACCCAGTGATTGGAACAAAGGAAAAGAAGGCTCTCTTCGATTTTTGAAAAGTATTATCCTAATAAAGTGATTCTGTAATTTTTGTAGTGGGCTGAAATGTACTTTCGCTGCTCCACCCCAGCATACAATGCCATATTCTAATTTAGAATTTATTAGAGCAAAATATACGGTGCGGAGGATTTTTGTGTTACACAGGTCTCTTAAGTGATAAAATTTACATAGGTCTCTATTAATATTTTTCTGCAAGGTTGCTATGTGGGTGTTCCATTTAAGAGATGAATTGATAAAGATTCCAAGATATTTAATAACATCTACTTGCTCTATTGGGGACATTGGCATGGAAAATCATATCTACAACTATTTAAATGAAAAATTATTGGTTGAGGTAGAATTTTAGGTGTACGTAGAGAGAAATTGATGAATTTAGTTTTTTCAACATTTATTGCCAATCTGTTTCTGAGATACCAGTTCTGGAGGAGCTTACAATCCTCATTTATTTCGCTGAACAAATTCTTCCATGAATTGCCCGAACTAACTAGTGCTGTATCATCTGCATAGCAAAAAAATTTCCCATTCAATTTAGCATCACACAGATCATTCACAAAGATAATAAATACTGAGGCTGAGAGCACTAAGCCCTGTGGTAATCCTGTGTTAACTGTTAGAAAAGGGCTATTTGTATTATTTACTTTCGTACATTGGGTTCTATCCTTTAAAAACGAACTAACCCACAGCTTCGCTACACCCCTCACCCCAGAACACTCTAATTTTTCCAAAAGAAGTGTATGTTCCACAGTATCGAACGCCTTTCTTATATCCAAGAACAGTGCATTCACATTTTATCCATTATTTACGTTGTTGTAGATGTTTGCAATATCAAATGTGAATAGTAAAATTGTATAAGAAGCTTTTCCAACTACGAGCTAATGAAGACTTTTCTAAGATCAACAATGTTCTACTTAATTAAACAGATGTGTTAAACAAACTTGTAGAAATTGTAGTTTTAATTACTTAGCAAGTTAAGTAGGCCTAATACTCTGTTGCAGTCTACGTCTTAAGGCTATGCAAAGGCTAAAAATAAACTTACTAATTGTGATATTTTTCAAAGTTTTTCGATTTATATATTATATCATGCTATCAAAATGGAAAAGTTTTCTTGGGAAAACATTTTTTCCGATCATTACTTTTTGAGATATGAGCACCTAAATTAATTTTAAATTTTTGGGACAGAACATTTCAAATTCGGTAAGAGATAAATCCATGGGATTTGAAGGATAAACTCTTCATGGTACGGTATTGTTAATTGAATAAAACAAGAACATTTTGAATTCCTTTTTGAAAATATCAATTTTTGAGAAAGTTATTCAATTCACAAAAAAACACAACTAAACTTAATTTTTGGTCATTTTCAGTAAATTGAATATTTTTCTCAAAAATTGATATTTTCAGAAAAGTTCTGTTTTATTCAATCAACAATACCATGAAGTATTTCATCCTTTGAATTTCATGGATATATCCCGTACCGAATTAGAAATATTCTGTCCCAAAAATTTAAACTTTTGGTGCTCATGTCTCAAAAAGTAATGATTGGAAAAAAATGTTTTTCTAATAAAACTTTTTCATTTTGATATCTTCATAATACACAAATAAAAAAACTTTGAAAAATATCACCAGTAAAAAATTTATTTTTCCTCCACCTACTATCAAAAGTCTCATTTTACACCCTGGAATCGAATACTAAAGTACTACTTTTCCTCCCATGGGACTAAAAATAATTCCCAGCGGGAAAAGTGATCACTTTTACTCCCAAGGGAGTAAAAATAAACCCATAAGATTAACATGGGAAGTAGTCCGACAACGCCGCGATTGAAGAATGAGGAATGTGGCAACACTGTCGTTCAAGAAAAAAATCAATTTTGATCATATTTAGTATTTGATCAACAATATATCTAGATTGTTACAATCTAGATGTAAAATTCGAAATCCCTTTGGGCGTAATTTTGTGCTCTACAATTTGAGACTAGGTAGAGCGCTCTATCTCATATAGGTTTCCAGGTACACCTGACACCTGACCTGTATTGTGAAAAACACCTAATTTTTAGCTTCAACCATCACCATTCATATTGTCCTCTCGGTGATATTTTTCAGAATGATATAAGTTTATGAAATTATGTTCTATGAGAATCACCCGTTAGATGCACTTCATTTCAGTATTTCCTAGTGGAGAGGCGCGCTTAAGGACACCTCAAGGCCATTTTAAAAATTTCCTATAACTTTCGAATCGTATTGGTATTGAAAGTATTCAATTGCAGTAGAAAGATGGGGAACACTCTCACATCCTCACTAGATTTGAAATTTCAATCTGAAGCATTTCACAAGATATGCAGCTTCGAATATAGGAATTGGCCATTTTTTGTGTATAGGAATATATGGGCTTGAGTACACTCAACAACAAATTCTCCATTTGTTGACCGGATTGGACTTGTGATGCATGATTTTGAACCGCCTTGACGAGCCGAGAAGAATGAAGTTTAGTACGATGAGATCCGAGCTTTTTGTCAATAGTTGAGTGTTTGAAATTTTGATCCTTGAGGTATCCATACCTCAAGCCTCTCCACTAGGAAATACTGAAATGAAGTGAATTTAACGGGTGATTCTTATAGAACATAATTTTTTGAACTTATATCATTGTGCAAAATATCACTGTGAGGACAATATGGATGGTGATGATGGTTGAAGCTGAAAATTAGGTGTTTTCACAATACAAGGAGCATTGTTGTCAGGTGTAACTGGAAATCTATATGTGATAGAGAGCTCTACCTATTCTCAAATTGTAGAGCACAAAATTACGCCTAAAGGGATTTTGAATTTTACATCTAGATTGTAACAATCTGGATATATTGTTGATCAAATACTAAATATGATCAAAATTGATTTTTTTTCTGAAAATTTAACTCATTTTTGAAGAATCATAACTCAGTACTCATTGGCGATAGAGAGTTCCGAATGATATCATTTCATTCAGAATTTTATAATCTTAAAAAAAGGCGAGAGCAAATTTTTCTGTCCGATAACTGATTTTGGCGGAAATAGCTGAAAACTGGAAAATGAACCGAAAATACGAGGTTTTTGGGCCACCTGTATATAGCACAAGGGAATTTTGCATGAAGAATTTGGTTCTGGACTTTTCTCATGTATCCAAATAGGATATTGGAAAATCAGAACTACAATATAACTTGCAAGCACACCCCCTTTTTTATGTCTATATTGACTGGACTATTCCCCAATATTTATATTTGTCAAATATTTGTTTAAATGTCAATAAATATTGTAACTTGAACAACTGATAACCTCCGCGTAAATTTTCAAGTCGGCTTATAAAAAAATCTGTAAACGGAAACATAAAACAGTTTATGAAACAAAAATAATTTTTAAATTTGCAATTTACACTTGGGACTCCTAGTACATAATTATTTAGAGTTTACTGAGACTCTGTGGTGCGAATGGCGCGATCGCATCACAGCGGAGACACAATAGTTAGGCGATCACGCAAGGAACGGGTGGAACCAGGGATTAACAATTATACGGGATACTTGTGAGAGGGGGGCGGCGGTTGCCGATCTCGCCCAGGGCGGCAAAGTCCCTAGGGCCGTGCCTGTTCAATGCTGATGAATAAAACTGTGATTTATGAACAATCTTTTATTTCACCGAATATGAATAATCATCTCCTATATTACAAACACCAAGAAAATAACTAACTACCTACATAACTACTCTAATAATTTGCCCTATTATCGCCCTACAAACTGGACATGGTAACTGGATATCTGTCACCTCCACGCTTCCGTCAGAGTTTGTTACTGAATAGTGGCATTCTTGTGCAATAAATGAATTGCAGCATGCCGTGCACATACTAGTGATATATCTTCCGATTGTTAACATTTAGATGTATAATTCAAGGTACAGATAGATTTCCAGGTACATCTGACAACAATGCTCCTTGTATTGTGAAAATACAAGCCGAGCTCGGGATTTAGCTAAGTTCTAGACTTCAACTGGCTGGAGTCAGAAAATTGGCTTTCCGAGTCAGAGCGTTACGTAGTCGAGGACTCAAATAGACTCCAGAGTTTAGAGATCACGTTAGACCCTGGAGTCTATAATTTCGCTTTCTGAGTGAAGGGCTTATAAGTCCAGGACTTGAATTAGATTCTCGCCTCTCTCCGAGTCGAGGATTTATTAAAAATCGTTAAATCCAGAGCTTGAAACAGCGTAATTTTAAACCCTCGACTGGGGTACTTAGGGTTTAAATTTAAGTACTAGACTTAACTGAGCAAACACAATTCAGTTATTGTTTTGGAGCAGATGAAAAGCCAAATAGATGTCATGGAATACCTAAATTATTTGGATTAGTCCATCTAAATTCATAATTTATAGTTTGCAAGTTTATTTTGCAATAAAATTGTATCCGAATTATGCGTAAAAACCAACCTTATTTTACGAATGTGACATACGGTAACCTAAAAATGTTCAAGAAAAATAATTCAAGGATTGGCTTGGAATTTATATTCCAATCTGAATGTTATTAATCAATGTCATATTCAACATAATTTATTATTTTAAAAATTATTATTCCAGTTTTTTTTTCAAAACAAATACGTTTTCAAACTCAATAGCCTAATGAAATTTTTATTCCAAAATTACTGATTATGATCAATGATCAATAATAGCATAAATTAGAATGAAATGTTTATTCATTCATCCTTCAAAAGGTTAGGTTTTTCTTTGAATAGGCCTACAAAGAAATCAATAGTTATTTGTGCATCTAGGGACTAAAGTGCAACTTTTTCTCCCTGAGGGAAACTGTTGTCGCCCGATGGCGTAGCCGAGGGCGACAATTTCCCTGAGGGAGAATAAGTACTTTAGTCCCGTGATGCACACAACATTTTTCCTCCACCTACACCAATACCTATAACAATGAATAATTTTACTACATCTTCACGCTTTCACACTATTTCAGCTCTATTTCGATTGTTAGGTTATGTTCAACCGTTGGTGGATATGAAAAAGTACACACCTCTAACGTCATTAGAGGTGTGTACTTTTTCATATCCACCAACGGTTGAACATAACCTAACAATCGAAATAGAGCTACTTATTTCCTAGAGCTAAAATATTCCAAAGATCGAAATAGAGCTCTTTTACTTTTCCTCTACCGACCACGACAGTGTTGCCACATTCCTCATTCTTCAATCGCGGCGTTGTCGGACTTCTTCCCATGTTAATCTTATGGGTTTATTTTTACTCCCTTGGGAGTAAAAGTGATCACTTTTCCCGCTGGGAATTATTTTTAGTCCCATGGGAGGAAAAGTAGTACTTTAGTATTCGATTCCAGGGTGTAAAATGAGACTTTTGATAGTAGGTGGAGGAAAAATATATTTTCACAAAATAGTTTGGAGAGCATGCTCATTTGAATTATTCCACTGCAATCAGCTGTTTTCGTTTTGCTATAATGCCAACAATATAACAGCAAAATATTGTGAATTTCCCTCATGTTTACTACATTAAAGTCCTGGACTCAAATAAGTCGACAACTTCATAGACTCCGGAGTTTAGAAGATAAAATCGTGACTCAGAAAGTCGATTTAGACCCGAGCGCTTATTTCAGTCCTGGACTTTGTAAGTCCAGAACTTATAGATCCCGAGCTCGGAAACCGCCCCTTAAAGTTTTTAGAGAAAAACGTCAGCTATCTACAGAGTATGAGAAAGACGTAATTTAAACCACCCATCATGATTTGATGTACCAATCGATTGAAAAGGTCAGCTTGAAGTTAAAAGCCAATAAAAAATTGAATCATTAAGTTTGATAATTTTTCAACAACAGAATATAAACTCATATCAACTGAAATAGGTACTATCGCTATTCTTATAAAAACTCTTCTCTCATTCTAAAACTCTGGGAAAGAAAGAATTTGAAACCGTACCCTTATTATGATAATCTTTGAAGAATGAATCTATATTCGCTACAATGGAATTCAATATTGAGATTGCTAAATGCTAAGTAGGACAATGAAAAATACTATAAGATTTTCTGTCTTCAAGATGCTTCGTAGTATTTTGCATTGTCTTCAAGAAAGTTTAAAGAATTTGCAGTGTCGAAAATGTAAATCATTGTTTCATTTCCAGTTGCAATTTACTGCTTTCATTCTCATTCCCTTAATTCTTTGAATATTTTCCATGCAACATGATTCATATTTAATGCTGATCTGCGTTATCTATAGTTATATGCAATGGATTGAAATAATGAATTTGGTTTCACCTATTACATGATTGGCATACATTAATTAATAGTTGGAGCATTCTCATCATACCAATCTTACCCTATTTGATCCTATTTTGGCATACATTTTGAGCATATTTTGCCTATTTGATTGGCATACATTAATTAATAGTTGGAGCATTGTCATCATACCAATCTTACCCTATTTGATCCTATTTTCTTGTATTCATTTCATATTATTATTATCATTATGATGATTCAAAATTATAGGAATTGCAAGTTTTTAGTTAAATTGTTTTTTGTTTCTAAATGATTTGTTTCAAAAATGGGTAGGTACTGATTCAATCATCATCATATCAATATAATATCGTATTGCGAGTACCTATACACATACGCTTGTTGCCTGCCTCTGTCACTGTCTCTGATGATTAATGGCACCCAAGTCCTCCCATTCTTAGCGTCTGCCTATCCTTATTGTTATTCTGAAAAACGGATCGCTCAGCGGACTGCTAACCCCCAAAGTCGCTCATCGGACGTAACCGATCTTATAATATCATATCACGGCGGTAAATAAATGAATATGCTACATAAAACATAATCGTGAATGTATATACGATACCTCCTATATTAATAAAGAAATTTGAAAATTCATGCTGTTTTAAAATAAAAAACATGTTTTTTGAATATTTATAGGATGTAATAAGGGGTAAAACCTATCTGGATGGGGGGCATGGAACGATCGAGAGAGAACAATACCCACTCTTCAACGCCAGTGGAATGGAAAACAATAACTGTCAACCCATGCCAATGTTCAATCAATATTGAACAATAGATCTCTTAATGCCCCCATCCAGATAGGTTCAGAATCATAGAATATATATTTTTCAAAACCTACTCCAAAATTCAACACTCTGGTCCGCAACTTACAACTTAATATAATATTATGTATTGTTTGAAAAATATCAATTAGCACTAAGAAATTAGTTCTTTGATAATATTAAAATGGGTTATAAAATCGTTATAATACTAAACTCATTTATTGCGTAAAACACACCATTTGATAGCAGGATTTGGTTTTCACCAAACGACGGGCATAATGTTATTTGATTCGCAATTTGATTGTATATCAATAACAACTGGTATATGCCTTCATGGTTTAGATGTATGTCGCATCTTGATAAGCTTTGCAGGAACTCCATGTTACACCAAGAGCTACAGAGAATAGACTGTCTAATCTCTAATAGTTGGAAATTATAACTTCGATGGACCTGTAAAGACTACGGAAATGGGAATCTCTGAGTAAAAGTATAAGTGTGGGATAACATCACTAAACTTAACAGGATGGGGGCATACGCTTCATTGCACAAGGGTCGAGAATGTGATAAATCTACCTCGCAATTGTATTGTTCTCGCTTGACCGGCCCATGCCCCCATTGAGATAGGTTTTATCCGTAATAAGTAAGTAAGCAGCTCACCAATTCATTACCAGAAAGCTTGATTTGTTCTATTAGTAGTGTTTAATCAATGTACATAATCAGTACAGTAGCAATATTTTTCAACTTCATTCATCAAATTTATTTTACTACTTTTCACTATATATTTTTTACTATAAGATTGAACACAAAATATTGTAATTTTGTCAATAACGTCACTATAAATACTATAATAACTCAACTTTCCTATTTTTCAATGTTTTAATTGAAGAAGTGAGTAATTTTCAGTTCAATTTTGCATTTGAATGAAACATCATGTTCAATAAACGACTCACATCTATTCAAACAGTCGAACAGGTTGTCTGGTATAATAATAGCGAATACCACATCAATCATAATTTCCTTCTTATGATTTTTCACAAAATATGTCGAACTTCTCTAAAACAAACATCCACTAAACGAAATCCTCTACACTACGAATTTTTACCTTGTCCCATGACATTTTAGAGTTTTGGCTGCTTATTTACCTCTAACGAATTTCAGACCTCTCAGCAAAAAAGTTTTCTCTCCACTTCAACATACAAAATGTAGTGTGTATAGGAAGCAGACGGTCATACTCAAGAAATTGTTTAATTTCAGCAGAAAGGTAGATCAACTGAAAATAATGGCAATTCAGGTAGGAAGAAGATAGGGTGGTAGACAGTCAACATAGGTTGAAACACATGTCGGAAATTGAATGCAAGTTATTGCAATAGAATTTCAAGGACTTGTCATTCGTGGACCAGGCAGGTGAACGACTGGACTTTCTCATTTTCGATTTTGTCACACATTTCAATTCTTAGAACTGACTATGATGATGATTATGATGACTGTGACGAACGAGGAGAAGAATCTGTCAGATCAAGAAGTTCTAGAAGCTTTCAGAAATATCAGGCAAGGATTAAGACTGTGAAATAGTGTACCAGACAGCCTGTTCGACTGTTTGAATAGATGAGAGTCGTTTATTGAACATGATGTTTTATTCAAATGCAAAATTCAACTGAAAATTACTCACTTTTTCAATTAACACATTAAAGAATAGGAAAGTTGAGTTATTATAGTATTTATAGTGAAGTTATTGACAAAATTACAGTATGTTGTGTTCAATCTTATTGTAGTGTAAAAATTAGTAAAATAAAATTTGATGAATGGAGTTGAAAAATATTGCTACTGTACTAATTATGTACATTGGTTACCCTCCAGTAGGCGCGTGGTTTTACTGAACATGAATAGGTGCGTGGGGTACAGTTGTACCCCAAGATTAGTATATTGATTTATCATCCTGTTGTTTGACACTTCATCAAATATCAATAGGTCTTTATGCAACGTTTCTAAACTACTTTACACGGTTATGACTTGTTTTATAAAATTAGCTGTGACCATATTGTCCAGAGTTTGAAAATGTGATCTTCCATGAATTTGTCTCAATTTTTTCCCAATGTTTAGGCTCTCGAAACTATTTTTTTTCAAGGTAACAAATAATTACAAACAATAACTTTCATTAAAAATTTATTTCTCAAGCCGAATTCATAAGATTTACATATTCATTTTAATATATACAAGTAATAAACTGATATATATTATACAACACATCCACAAATTTCAGCAAGTGGAAGCAATTCATTTTTATATGGCTTGTATCAAATCATAAAAAATGAAATTTGAGTGAATACATGTTGAGAATATATATGAAATTAAAACTCATATAGGCCTATATGAGTTAAAAATATGTGATATTGAATGGAAATAAAAAATTAGGTGAGTTAAGCGATGATAATATAGATGTATGTTATATTCCATGCATACATGCTGGAATCACTTGCGAGACTTACAAACTAATTCTGAAACTGCTTGCCAATTCAATAAGGAACATTTCCAAGTCAGTCGAATTCGGAAGTTTATTTTTTTAATTTTATGTTTGCAGTGATAGAAGTGACCACTTCAACAAGCTTTTCTTCTAATAATCGAATTCATAGAATGTGTGAAACAGTATCTGTGATTGTACTACTTCCCCGCCCGCTTCAAGCTGGTTCCAATGTTCAATAGGGTATTAGCTGTCGGGGAGACTAGCTGTCGGGGAGACTAGTTGTCGGATACGATCACGACAACCAGACCCCTCATAGGCCTATCCAGCAGGGGATTTACTGTCGGGGAGACTAGTTGTCGTGAGCGTGTGAGGAGCTTAGTTGTCGCCGACAACTAGTCTCCTTCGTTCTAGTAGGAGATTTACTGTCGGGGAGACTAGTTGACGGCAATGGTATATTTTGCCAGGGGATTTACTGACGCCTTCTGTGATCAAAATAGCGAGGAGACTAGTTGTCGGGGAGACAGGTTGACGGCGACCCGTATTTTACCCTAGCAGGTAACCCGTGCTCCGCAAGGGTTTAATTAAAAACTAGACCTGCTAGATCTTGAAGAATTAAAAATAGGCCTATAATCATCCTCGGTAAATGAAGAATCTAAGCAAAATTTCAAGTTAATCAGTCCTGAAATTCAGACGTGGTGATGCGTCACTCGTGAATTTCCTATCCCGTACGTGTCTAAGCCGATTCTTTCCTTTATACTATTATAGATTAACCAAGAAGAATAAATTAATTGATTAATATGAACCATTATTTGAAAAAGGGTGGTTCGTAACACTTCCGAGTACACTCTCTCAATGATATTTTGTTGCCAGGTCTGGTTTACTAGACATTAAACAAGTAGAGTTGATTGTTTAGTGAGCTGAACAATGGACTGGTGGATCTTCCAGCAGGGATGCTATACCAAGACTCACTCACACTGTCAGCATTGGTTGAATTTGAAGCATTAATGAGGAATGGCTGACAGTTTGGAGTGGATTGAACCAAGGTTGCGGTGAACCTGAGTTTGTGCTGGCAGCGGACCGCTTGCGCCGTGCGGTCGGAAATGCAGTGCTGAGTGCCTACCATACCACAGACCCCTCCCCCCTTCCCACTAATGCGGGCAGACTGCACCAAACACTGTTCGGCCAGCGCTGAATATTCTATCAACCATCATAAAAACCCTGTAAACACTGCATTGTGAAATTGTTTAGAATTGGGCTCTACAGCATTGAATGTTATACATTGATTAAATAAAACCACAATATTATGCTGTCTGTTCTATTTACACAAAACAATTCAACTTTAGTAAAAAGACAACATAATGTGTTTTTATTTTCACATGAATAAATTTAAAAAAAAAATTCTAGTCCAGGCAATGAATGCACAAATAAGTATATAGAAGAAAACTTTTGGAAGACAATGTTTGACCCCGCAGCTCTGTTAAGGGTAGTAAGGAGGTAAAGTCCCAAAACCCCCTTTTCTTGGTGGGTGGGGGTGGTTCAAAGGTACCATTTTCTGGTTTCTCGTATATAACTCGAGAACTATGCATCTAAAGGTGCGTACAGACTTTCGCTCTGCTCCGCAACCGAACGTCACTCGAGCAGAGCGATTGATGATCGACCGGGGAGCAAGAGTGGAACGCGAGAAGAGCTAACATCTCCCGTACGGTAATGTTCATGATCGGTGCGAGTGCAGTGCGATTGCGGAACGAGGGCGGAGCGTGCGCGGGGCGGGTTGGAGGAACTTATATCTGTACGCAGCTTTACGGACATGAGTATCAAGAGCAAAAGATTTGATGAAAACCTGATATTTTAAAAATTATTTTACACTTTCAAGAGCAAAAATACGACTAGTCCAGTCACTATATACATTGGTGCATGCAATTTATATTGCAGTTCTGATTTTTTAATATATTATTTGGGTACATAAGAGAAGTCCAGAACCAATTTCTTCATGCAGAATTTCCTTGTGCTAGATACAGAGTGGCCCAAAAACATCGTATTTTCGGCTCATTTTCCAGTTTTCAGCTATTTCTGACAAATCTCGTAATCAGACAAAAACATTTGGTCTCGCCTTTTTTCTAGATTATAAAATTCTGAATAAAATGAGATCATTCGGAACTCTCTATCTCGAATGAGTACTGAGTTATGACTTTTCAAAAATGAGTGAAATTTGAAGAAAAAAACAATTTTGATGAATTTTAGTTTTTGATCAACAATATCTTCCGATTGTTACCATTCAGATGTATAATTCAAAATCCCTCTTGGCGTATTTTTGTGCTCTACAATCTGAGATCAGGTAGAGCTCTTTATTTTATAAAGTTTTCCAGGTACACCTGACAACAATGCTCCTTGTATTGTGAGAAACACCTCATTTTCAGCTTCAACCATCATCACCAACTACATTGTCCTCACATTGATATTTCGCACAATGACATAAGTTCATGATATTATGTTCTATGAGAATCACCCGTTAGATGATGGACTTCATTTCAGTATCTCCTAGTGGAGAGGCGCGCTCAAGGACACCTCAAGGATCAAAATTTCAAACAATTTTGACATAGTGCTCAGATTTCAACTTTCTACACTTCATTCTTCTTGTCTCGTCAAGGCGGTCCAAATTCATTTATCAGAAGTCAAATTTGGTGGAAAAATGGAAAATGTTATGATGAGTGTACTTAAACCCATATTCCAATATACAAAAAATGGCCAATTTCTATATTCAAAGCTGCATGTCTTGTGAAATACTTCTGATAAAATTTCTAAATTCCTAACAACACTGCAAAGTCAAAAATTGTGCCTAAAAATTTCCCTCCAAATGCCTTTGTCAATTGTTCTATTGCAAAACTGTAGATTTCACACTCAACATTGAAGCTGCTGCAACAGTTCTGGGGAAATGCGTAAAATTGTCAAATACATCTAATTGAAGAGAATCTGATGGTTCATATGCTCATAATCAGCATGGAATTTTTCATCGGCTTTTAAAATATTATAAGAGCAACAATAGCAAAAACTTAAGAGTGGTGAACGTGTTCTTTTAAAAAATGTCACACCTTCAAGAGTGGATATCTCGAAAACTATAACATAGAAATAGAAAAAAGATCAATATTGTAGTAAACTATGTAACCTTCAATTTAGAAACGGAGGTGACAGCTGAAGCTAAAACTTTTATACTTGACTAGCCAGCAGGCTCACTTCGCTCGCCTGCATTTTTCATTTGAGCTTGCTCCCTTCCGTCAATAAGTCAAAAGATACTTTCAGGCTCGATTCAATCACCAGTTTTCTTTGAATTATGTAGCGTAGGGATGCAAAAATCTTTATTCCCATAAAAATAAAAATTCAGTACCTAATTTGTAATTCAGTTATTTCTTAAAAAGCGGTTATGAGAATTATTGTATTTCAATCTAATAGTTCTTTGGAATATGGAACAGAAATGATGTGGATAACATCCATATCTAACTTTCTCAAGTATGAATTAACTTGTGAAATGTAGGAAAATGCATTGAACGCAATGAAAAACTTGAGAAAAGGAACCGTCTAAATAACGCTTGGAAAACACTGTATTAGACTGACTATCTTTTGTGTGTCTTTGACGTAATTTCTGAAGTCCCCTAAAGAAAAAATTTCTAGACCCTTATTGAACTTCTGTACCAAATTTGAACATGATCTATCGATTAGTTCCTGAGAAGGCGTATAAACGCAGGAAAACCTTAAATACCACCGTACTTGGGCAGAACTTATTATTCATTCCAATCGTGTTATTCCAAGACACTACCAATATAGTCCAGTCAAGGAAAGATTATAGAGGGAAAAGTTGGGAAGACAATTTTTGACTCCACAGTTCTGTTGAGGGTAGTAAGGAGGTAAACATATCAAAAGTCCTCACCGGGTAGGGGTCCATCAAATCTCCATTTTTGCAACAATACACCAATTAACAAAGGAATTTGGAAAGAAGGTTTTGAACAAAATTTTCGACTAATAACTCTCAAACCATGCATCATAAAAACTGATGCTTATCGTAGGTGTGTAGAGCATTGAATTTTCTTTGAAATTATGTATTATTTCACTATACCAAGTTTCCTCTCATTATTGTTATAGCAGCTTCAATGTAGAGGGTGAAATTTTCATTGCTGCAACAATTGATCGTTTGACAATGATATTGGAAGGGGGTGTCTGTGACACAATTTTCGACTTTACAGCTTAATTCGGACTAGCTAGTAGATGAACATAGCAAAAGTGCGCATCTCTATTCCCTCTGTTGAAGGTGTGGAACCGCTGAGTTGACACTTGTTGCAGCAATGAAAATTTCACCCCCTACATTGAAGCTGGTATAACAATGGAAGAAAAACTTGGAATAGTGAAATGATACATCATTTCAAAGAAAATTCAATTCTCTACAAACCTACGATAAGCATCAGTTTTTATGATGCATAGTTGGAGAGTTATAAGCCCTGAAAGAGCAAAACATTGGATAAAAACCTGTTATTTTAACAATTACACATCTTCAAGAGTGAATATCTCGGGAACTGTTGAGAATATCACAAAATTCCGCTAAACAAAAAGTTTAGAGAAATATTCAAGCTTCATTTTTGGATAGTTAGTTTTGTAGGTTCAACGCATTATTCTCAAGATATGAGCGTGAAAGCAATACGCTGAAAAATGCAACTTTTAAACCACCCTCATCCTCTTAGCACATGAGATAGGAATGAGGACTAATATGCTCTCCTTCTAACTAGTCTCAACAAAGCTGCAAAGTCAAAAAATTCGTTTAAAATATTCCCTCCAAATTCCTTAGTCAATTGGTCTATTGTTGCAAAAATGGAGATTTCACACACAACACTAAAACTTTCCTAAATCTCCAATTAAACATATAAATTGGATGTAGAATATCATCCTCGATATCCTAGTCGTGCTTAAAAAAGTTTCAGGGTTGAAGGATTGAAAGGAAATTTAACTTTTATAATAAATTGCAAACATCGCGAAGATTTGTTTTTCTTTTGAATATCACTTCTCTCAGAATCATGGGGTAGTGCGTAATAATATTTCATATCAAATTAACGGGGAGAATTACTTCTTTGCTATTGGTGTCTGGATAATTTTTATCCGACCTTTATTTTTTTTAATTGATGATTTTGTTTGTCAATGTCAAGACATATCGAGCAGAAAACATGAAATTTTCGACATGCTGGAAACATTTTGTTTCGAAAGATAAGTGGGTGGTGGAAGCGAGAAAGTTTCTCACAAATAGTTGAAATTATTTTTCCAATTGTCAAAAGTAGTCGGAAGATCGTATTTTGGTCTCCAATGAATTTTAAGGCTGTGCAAAGGCTAAAAATAAACTTTCTACTCGTGATATTCTTCTAAGTTTTTTCGATTTGTATATCATCAAGCTATCAAAATGAAAAAGTTTTCTCAGGAATACATTTTTTCCCGATCATTACTTTTGAGATATGAGCAACTGAAGTTTGAATTTTTGGGACAGAAAATTTCAAATCCGGTACAATATAAATCCATGAGACTTGGAGGATGGATTCTTCATGATATTGTTGATCTAGTAAAACCAAAATTTTCTGAGAATATCATTTTTTGAAAAAGTTATTCAATTTACCAAAAATAACTCAACTAAAAGTTATTTTTGGTTATTTTTAAAAATTAAAAATTTTTAAGATATTTTTAAAAATATCTTAAAAATTGATATTTTCAGAAAATTTTTGTTTTACTAGATCAACAATACCATGAAGAATCTATCCTCTGAATCTCATGGATTAATCTCTTACCGAATTTGAAATGTTCTGTCCCAAAAATTTAAACTTCAGGCGCTCATATCTCAAAAAGTAATGATGAGAAAAAAAATGTTTTCCAGAGAAAAATTTTTCATTTTGATGGCTTGATGATATACAAATAAAAAAACTTTGAAAAATATCACGAGTAAAAAGTTTATTTTTAGGCTTTGCACAGCCTTAAAGTTAGGAGAGCGGTTGCATGGTATGCATTGTGTACCAAATTACCAAATTATGCTGCAGGCTGGAATTTTACAAAATATTTGACTGAATTATTTCAATCGCAAGCAGCTGATTGCCTCTAGAAAGGCTGTGATGAAACACTGCTTGAATTATTGGAGGCGAGGTTGTCATTTTTCACTATTTATAATCATGTGGCTTGCAATTGCTGAATTTTTCAATCGTTCTGTATTTTGCTTTTGTAGATCTAAGCTATTGATAGCATAAATGGTGGCACACTATTCAGCCTCTATTCTTGACTTTGAAACTCCTGAGAGGCCAAAATACGTTATTCCGAGTCATCTTCACTACAGGTATTAGGTTTATTGATTAACCTGTTCCGGTACCCATCTCTTTCTTGGCCTCTCTACATCTCTTTTTCCAGTAGGCCTATAGCTTTGAACTTCAAGGGCATTCTTCCAGGTGGCATTCTATCCAAATGACTGCACCAGTTGCGTCTATTTTGTATAATTTTTTTATGCAGAGGAGCAAGTGATAAAACCTGCCTTATGTTAGTATTTCTGATTCTATCAACTCTAGTGCAGCCAAATACACTCCTTAGATACCTCATTCCTGCAGCTTGAATTCGACTGTCCATCAAATCCAATTCTCACTCCCATATAGGAGAGTTGGAACTGCAATAGTATTATAAAACTTTAGTCTCTGAATTTAGTCGAAATTCTTGTTGTGTTTTATTTTTGAGGTTTATATGTTTAGTGCCACATATTTTCTGGAAATTCGAAATTTTATTGTACACATCAATATCATTATGTTACAACATTACCAAGGTAGTTGAAATTCTTAACTTGTTCTATTACTTTTCCATTCAATTCTATTTTGGTTCTGATTGGATATTTTTCTTTGAAAGCCATTGATTTTGTTTTTTATAACTGATATTCTCAAATTGTAATATCAGCAACTCTGTCCAACATATAAACTGCTTTTTGTAAGTAATCTTCATCTCTCTGAATTATCACCAAGCCATCTGCATACATAATTGAATTCACAAAATTATGGGTTGAGAGCTGTATACCTGAGTCCACCAAAGTTTTCCATGTGCGTAACATGTCGTCAACATAAATATTAAATAAATTCGGCGATAATACAACAACCTTGTCTAACCCCTTTGTTTATGCCAATGGCATCAGTCAAACCCCCCTTTACTTGCAGACATATTGTAGTATCCACATAAAGGCTCTGTGGAGATTGAATGATATGTTTGGGATATCCTATTGATTCAAGAATTGACCATACAATGCCGCGATTAGCCTTTTTGAGACTGTAGTAAGGAATTGCCGGACCAGATCAAGTCCAAATGAAATGAAATAGTAAAGCACGACCTGCTTTGCTTTGAGAGCTCATCACTGTTAGACCACGTTTTTAGCGAATGAGAGGAGATCATTTAACCGTCGCAAATCTTTCAAGTCTGAGAATAGATTCGAGGAGCTCTTGTTAGTAAATTAACAGACTCAGGCGCTCGACAGTTATTACCGTACTTATTGAACTCAACTCTCTCAACAAGGATTCTAATAGCTTACCGAACCGGTACACCGGTAGTCGCCAACTCATTTCATACAAGTCAAATACAGACAATACCAGAGGAAATAGTATTCTCCCCTTACCTTTTATTTGAATTTTTGTGTACTAGAATGGTTTTGATAATAATTATAGTGCAAAAGTGAAGAAATTTCCTCATAGGTTGTGGAGATTACTATTATTTGTTTCGTTTTCTCATATTTATTCGTTCTATCTCTCATTATTCGTTCTATTTGATCTTATCTACCTATATAATTATTTTACTTTATCAATTTTCTGTTTTTTTTCTCTTAAATATTCATATTGATTAAAACTTTTACAATATTTCCATTAATAAATAAATCCTTAGTTTAAATAATGAAATTAACGTTTTGGTAGAGAGTTAGTGGGGAGGATATTTTTAATATTCTTACCGAAGAATGGACATTGATATGTCCAAAGCTCCGCCAATTTATGTAGATGCATAACAATATAATTATTATATCACAAATAATTGCTTTTTCATATCATATACAGTTCATTAATTATTTTCTTAGTCTATATTATGTAAATTCATCTATAATTTTGCTGTATTATAAGCTATTGTATATACGTGTATAAGCCAGTATATATTGTAATCTACATAAATAAAGTACTCAATCAATCAATTATCACCCGCATCATTACCCACGCACAAGCATGGAGCTCATGTGGGCATCACCCTCAGCAAAAAATCATGTAAGCTTATTTTTCTCTTTGCAAGTCTTTCACTAAAATTTGACCTAGCCTTTGATTTTTATCCATGGATGATGGAAACTATCAAATTACTGGGTGGTTTCATTATAACAGTGCCTAATTTTAGTTAAATTGAATCAATCATCTGAAATTGTTCAACAAGAAATTGCTGACAATCTGACTCCATAAACTTCAAACTAATAGGAAAAATCTATAGATAAGCCTACATAGTATCATTTTCATGTTTTTTTTTTAAATTGCATCCAACTAAAGCTGGTTATCGCGGTTTTTTCCGTGCTTCAATAAAATCTCTTCCGATTTCGGTGCTCAAGACATCGAAAGTTGAAAGCCTTTATCTACAACAGTTGAAGGCGTTGTTTATTGTGTTTTCACTATTTCAAGTTTATTCTTTATAGTTGATCTGAATTGAATTTTCATCTCCTACAATCAAGTTTTGGAAACAAAAGGAATGGATCGATAGAACGTTTTGTGAAAAAGGTCGGTAGGTGGTCCATGCATGATTGGAAAAGATGTCATTGCTGTCATTTAGTTTTCAATCATCGCTGTTTCACAAAACTCTTCCAACATGTTTTCAAATTGAACTTTGAGTACTTGGTCATTCACTATGACGTCAATTGGCTAGCTGACATGTATTACATCATTCCATCTCTCCATGTCACCTACCGCCTACCTCCACTTACTGTGAATTCAAGAGCAATCCTGCACTGTTATCGTGTTCCATAGCTATCTAGTCCATGTTTTACGAGATACTCTATATTGTACAGCTGTAGAGGGTCTACTTGTATTGGGGATTTCCCGTCAATATCATCCTGTTTGTGATGAGTTAATTATAATAGTTGTTTCTATCCAGCCATTTTAAATTTATCTAATCAATTAGATCACGTATTCTTTTAATAAAAGTGACTGCTTGTCCACTGTCAGGCAATTGAAATCTCAAAATCACTTGGCGGTAGTTTGGAACTCTCCTTCAGCTGTAGGTCTTCTCAACCTTCCCATTACCGAACAACAAGCCTGGGACTCATATGCTGGGCAATCATCATCTCAAAAGAGAACTCCCCATTACATAAAATATTCTTGATAATCATTTCGTTATATACTAAGAGTTCCTTTTGAAATCTCCAATATTCTTCTCACGTTTTACAAATATCTGTATGGAGAAACGCGATACTCATCTCGCATAATATACCCGGGCTGCTCTAAGAAGGCTCAACTGCTGTATTCAATAAGATGATAATAGGGTAGCATTCTGTTGATGCCAGATTCAGATTGATACGGCTTGAAATAACCGAGGATCAGTACAAACTTTTATCAATTGAAGTCTTTTTTATGGGGCTTTTTTGAAGTCTAAGGATTCAGAAATTTCAAAATCCACTCTCCTACATCTTCAAGATTTTCAACTCATCCTCACGATTCCAAACTTCCTTAAATGGTGAAACTACTTACCTCCTAGATGAACGAATTGTACTACGCATCAATGATTATTCAAGGACTGTGATAAAGAAATGAAGATGATGGGGATGGGAGCACTTATCCATTCATTCATTGATAATTTGAAACCTATGATTTTTGTCTTCTACAACCTACATCACGTGTAGACACAGTGTTTGTAAACACCAACCGCGGGGGATGATGCAGGGTGACGTAGGGGAGGGGGAGGGTTGTGTCGGCACATGCGCAGTGGCTTCCGAGGAGAGTGACTGGCAAACAATAATTATTGTGGTGGAAATGGTTCAGTAGTCAGCGCGCGCTTCGAGCTGATCTAATGCACGGTGCTCGTTGGAGACCGTCGCGACGCATGTCGTCATCAGCTGTCATCAGGCATCATCATCATCGTCATTTTTCGTCAGTAGTGGCGGTG